>NC_044360.1:28832273-29132273 GCF_007364275.1 Archocentrus centrarchus
TGTAATCATTAATATGTTACCATGGAGAACTAAAACAGCAGTGGTCTGTGGGGGTGACTTTGGAGTCAGTGTTCCCGTTGCTTCTCAAAAGTGAGGCTAACCAACAGGCTAAACTAAAAATACACGTATGTTATATAATTTTAACAGTGCTTCTGTTTTACTTCAAGCTGCAGACAAAGGAGAAGTAGACAGAAAGAGAGAAAGACGAACATGACGAGGCCTCAGCTCCATTGTGATGCTAAACTGGGGTCAGTTTTTGGATAACCACAGTCCCGTCTCAGACTTCAGATCAGGCCTCTTATTAACACGGACTGCCATTATCATAATCAACAAGCACAGCTCTTGCCTCTGGTCTGCAATCAGTTAAATCAAGGACTCTTTACAGGAGGGAGACTGGAGATCATTACACTGCAGGATTACACTTAGTTCCTGTAAGCACATGGTCCCACTTTACATTACTGCGTGTATTACATGTAGGCAAAGTGAAACAGTGAAACAGAAATACAGTATAACACAACAAATCTCACAGGATGCACAGATCCTCACTCCTTATTAGCTCGATTAGTAAACCATCGGTACCGCTATATTTGAAAAGGTGCGCATGAGACTGATAGTGCCATTACCACGTAAGTCACCTCAAGTGGCTTCAGCGCAGTTTTTACTTACAGCAAAACTGAACTGATATAAAACCCATCAACAACATGGAGAGGTTTTATTAATGTTTATGACTGTAATTAGGTGGCATTTCAGAGATTTATGCCTCTTTATTTTAAAGGTTGAGAGATTGACACTGTCCATGAGATGAAAAGTTTAATGATTACACCAAATTCAACCACTGTAGTCAAGCTTGAAGAATATTCATGACACATTTATATTAGTCTCAAAACAGTAAATGTGATGTGCTGATAATATACAAATATACCAGTTTCTTTAACCTCTCAACATCCCCCAGGTCACTCGTGGTTATGTTTGGGCTGAACTGACTCAGTTTCCTCTCACCTACTTTCATGTTTTAGTTGAATTTTAGTTAAAAGACATCTCTAACTTCACCACCACACTGAAATGATGTAAGAGACTCAATGACAATTAATGAAAGCAGTAATGACAATTGATAAAGACTCTGCCGTGTTCATGACAGGTGTCATTTTAATCTTAGACACTTCAAATAGAGTCACCACGATCACCACTTTTGTACTTTTCATCACATTGCAAGTTTCTCACCTATCGTGTCAATGACACTGAGCTGACTTCATTTAAGGACAATCAGACTTCAGCAATAACAATGCTTCTATTCACCAACTCACACTGCATGGCTTCAGTACCAGTATCACTTTTAAATATCCTTCCCCATCACTGTCCCAACTCGGGCTTATTATAGAGCATGTTGACAGGTTCATTTGAAAGTGTGGTGTCCTTTAATTTACACATGGGACTGTACAGCCACTTTCCATTTTACAAGCACTGCTATACATCCCATCTCCATGTTTAAATGTGTGGCTGTAAGTGTAGCTAGTGTCTATATGTTTGTCTATATGTCTGCTCTCAATGCAAGTGACCTTTAATGACTTAAGGGGATCCCAGGAAGGCTTTCCCAGACACCCTGACCTTTCAGCCCAGACAGGGCAAAGGGGCGGCGTCATTTGTGTGTGTTTGTGTGCGGGCGAGGTGGAGGAGACATGGAAGGTGCCTGAATGTGTTTATAATAAATTAACTCTTTAATATTCATATAGGGCCCATGTTAAAAGATGTTATATTAAAGAATCATTTCACGCAAAACTGATTAGTTACCAGCAGATGCATCAATAGAGAAGAAAATAACAGAGCCATCTCTTAGCCCTCTGAGGCTTAATCATCATCGGGGATGACCCCAACTCCAGAGTAAGGGCTCTTATCAATGATGAGTAAGACTTCAGAGGGATAGGACTTTAACAGACGGAGTTTCTCAAGTTAACGTGGCTCAAGGTTTCCAAATTTTTCAAACTTGTCTGAGCACATGGTCTTCTTGTGCATGCTTCATTTATGACCTTGGAAACACTGTGCATATAAAAATATTTTCATCCAAACTGGTACAAATTTTCGATTGAAAGTTTATTCCTGTAGGAGAGAGGCAAAGAAAGCAATTCAAAGACCAGGTCCAATAATGGTGGACCTGGCTTCCTTAAAGAATTTTTTGCTCGTTTGGAACCAAATATGAAATATTTTAACAGAAAAACATTAATGCCAATATGTATCAGACTTTATTTGAAATAGAAAATCTAGTTTCTGAAAATTGGGGTTAGCTGGGTTAAAAAAAAAAAAACAAGCACAAACAAAAAAAAACTCGAAAACCTCTTCCATATTGAAAACCTCAGTATGATTGTTTGTTCTCGTAAAGGAAAAATGCATCTGTTTTGAAGCCAAACAATGTTGTAACCATGTCATGTCACATCAAATGTCGAATGAGTCTAGAGGCTAACAATAGACAATGTATTGCTGTCACGTGTCTATGCATTCAGTTTGCAAGTCTGCATGTTTTTGGCAGGACTCGCTTGCCTTAAAATGAGTTGGGGGAGGGCCAACTTCAGCACTCACCGTTGCTCCCTCCCTCCTCTGTCTCTCCCTTTCTTCCTCTGTGTGAAATGCCTCAAGCATCCACGGCGGTGAACTGTCTCTAATCGATTTGTCTGTGAAGGCGAAGCGTCACACTCAGAGTACCACAATGCAATTCTTGCTCTCTCTTAGTGACATTGCGCCCCCACGCCAAACACCTAAGGGAGCCTGAGCGACACAGAGACTCTTCTGCTGGGATAAAGAATGGGGAGACACTTAAGTTCACCACAACAACAACACAGTGTAACTGATCTAATGGGCAAGAGTGGATATAACAACATTAAACAGTATACACAACATTGTCTGTATTTATCATCATCATATCGGCTGCATTTATCATAGTGTATTACACTGCATCTTTAACAAACTATGGGTGGTGGTGGTTACAGTATGTGAACCATTATTATTGCTAATACTATGCCTAAGAAGTAAAATGCTAATTAAAAGCATAATACAAATGAAAGGTGGAAGCAATAGGAAATAAGTTCCCTCATTTCAGCCAAACATGCACAATTATCTTGTGGCTGTGGGGTATGCTAAGGTCAATCAGTAATTACAACACCCATGTACCAGCTCTTTAGCCAAGTGTTACCTCAACACACTGGTGCTAATCTATGTTGGTACCATGCTGAGTTACACAAAGCCAACACTGACCTGCTGTGTACAGTCTGACCTAGCATCTGTATGCTTCTGTTTGTGGCCACCTGCTGTGTGAGTGTGTGCATGTGCAAATAGACAAGGGGCTGTGAATGATAGTGTGCAAGTGTGTGTGTGTCTCAAATACACACTGGGCAATCTCTCCCATTTCACAGCAAGGTCACAGATGGAGCAGGAATGAAATTATGATATTAATGCAGAGTTGACCTTAAAACATGTAAAAAAGTAAGAATAAAATAAAATACAGTTTAATTCTCTCCTTCTAAGGCATTCTACCAAACATATGTAGACATTTCTCATTTACTGCATTCATGGTGCAGTTTAGCAGGGTTTAAAGGGATACATGGATAACCAGGAGACCAGCTGATTAAAATTCAGCACACTCAGTGTTGGATCTGGTGGACATGGAGGAAATCCACAGGTCATAAGCCCTTTTGTAGTAGTGATAGTAAACATAATATTAACTCAGGAAATGTTGAAATAGCACAACTTCTATTTTCAGAGCTGTCGTACGGGTGCAGGAAAACTTTTCAATGTCTTGTTTCTTGCTAAAGAGTCAGCTTTGTTAGATATAAAAATAACTAAAGACAGCTGCACTGACTTATTCATCTCATTATAATACCGTCAGTATATATTCCCACACCAACACTGTTCCCTTTTTTTGTACCTACAGGGCTAAATTAAAAAATACACAATTGTTAATATGATATCATTATCATTTCAGATTATGCACCATGTTGTTTATGTTAAGAGGACATCAAGCTTGCACTTTCAGCACAAATAATAGTTACAGGTTCACAAATTTATAGATTATGTTAGGAAACAGATGACTTCTTTCAACAGCATGTATTTTTTCCTGTCTCTCTCCCCTCACCCCCACCCGGTATATAAATAAAATTGAATTGAAAAAATTGAATTCTTCAAGAGTAATTCAGTGCAAATTCCTTTTGCAATCAGTGGGAAAATTTTAAAACCTTTTTAAAGGGACATACTGTGCCCTCCATAACATCTGGGACAAAGACACAATTTTTGTAGTTTTGCCTTTGTACACCACCACAGAATTAATCAATAAGTATGCAACCAAAGTGCAGACTTTCAGCTTTAATTCAAGGAGTTTTACAACAATTTTGCATGAACTGTTTAAGAATTTGAGCCATTTTTTATACTCATACTCAGTCCCCCATTTTCAGGGGTTCAGAGTTAATGGGACAATTGACACTTGGAAAGACCACAAAAGACTAAAGTGCATGACGAAAAAATTATTTCCATGGCTGACAAAAACAACTTCACAACATCTAAACAAGTCAAGAACACTCTTTAGGAGGCAGGTGTGCCACTGTTGGGGTCTACAATCAACAGATGCCTTCATGAATGGAAATACAGAGGGTCTACAACAAGGTGCAAACCACTGGGGACCAACAAGATCAGATTAGACTGAAAGAGTCGGCACAGATCTGTAAAAAAAAATCTTTGGAGAGATGAAATGAAGGTTAACTTGTACCAGAATGATGGGAAGTATATGGGGGAGGAGAGAAACAACTCATGATCCAAAGCAATTAGTTGGCTAACATGGTGGAGGCAGCATTATGGCATAGGTATGCATAGATGCCAGTGGAACAAGGCCACTAATGACTGCAGATCGAAGTAGCAGGATGAAGTGTGAAGTGTACAGGGCTATTCTCTCTGCTTGGATTCAGCCAAATGCTTTTAAACTGGTCAGACAGCACAGTTCACCGTGCAAATTGTTAATGACCCCAAAGCATATTGCAAAAGGAACCCAAGAGTTTCTTAAGGTAAACAAATGGGATATTCTTCAATAGCCAAATCAGTCACCTGATCTCAACCCAGCAAAGCAGCTTTTCAGGTACTGATGACAAAATGAAGGCAGAGAGACCCACAAACAAGCAGCCACTGAAGGTGGCTGAAGGTCTAGCAGAGCGTCTGAAGGAAGGAAACAACACTCGGTGATGTCCATGCGTCCTAGACTTCACAAGGACTTTGGCTGCAAAGGTTTTCCTTCAAAGTATTAAAATATTTAAATTTATGTTAGTTGTGTCTTTGTCCCAACCAGTGTTAATTTTGTTGACGAAATATTTTCATTATAGTTTAGTAAACGACCTTTTTTTTCATGACGATAACGAGAGGATAACTAAACAAAAACTACCTAAAAGGATAAAAACAAAATTAATTGACACTTTCATCGACAAATGAAACGAGACAAAAATGCTTGGCGGGGATGAAATCCAATCAGAACTGATTTAATTTTGTGACAGGGTGGGACAAAACGGTACGGTACAGGGACGGTAGTGCTGGTCTCTGGCTGCATGACCGCAGATGCTCGTCTCTGGATGAGTGATCTGGAACCATCACTTCGTTGTGTGCCTTGTGTACACAATGACAATGAGTTGAATCTAACATCTAACAAGTTAGGAAAATATCCAGTCAGACGCACAGTTGTGCAAATTTGCTCTAAACCCGGGAAGACCAAACTAGGTCTTCTGTTTAATTTTGTGTAAGTGTGTATAATGACTAATTCAAGGGAACTGAAGAAAAAACATTTACATTTTACACTCTTTATATTTACAGTCGATTTAGTCGACTATATTCTTACGATAATTTTGTCCACTAAAACTAGACTAAAACTAAAACTATTCAGATGACTAAATTATGACAAAAACTAAATTATATTTTCGTCAAAAGACTAAAACTAAATCAAAATTTGCTGTCAAAATTAACACTGGTCCCAATCAGTATGGAGGGCACTCTTAGAATTGTTTTAAATCTTAAAAGAGGCTTAATCTGGAAGAGACATTTAAAGTTCTTCACGAAAAACTGGCTGTGAAATCCTGGCAGTTGCCAAGCATAAGATTAAAATCTGGAATAATAACAAAATGTTGGAGAAAACAAAATATTTCTCACAGTTTCGTCAAATATGTTTTTTGCCCAGGAAGAGTAAATACCTGATTTAAACCTTGGGCTTCTAAAGAGTATGAAAATAATCATTATCTGTATTTATTTGAACTATAGTGTCATCATGTCTGAAGGAGAGACCTGAAAAACTGTTTGAATGAAACATTTTTTTTTTAACTTTACAGCTGAGAACCTTCATAAAAGCTCTTGAACATATTTCACTTATTAAACACTCACACACACTTGTTTCAATTATGATTACAACAGACTGTTTAAGACAGGGCAGAATTTTAGCATCTGTACAAGATCTGTGGATACATGGAGCACAGAGTTCGTCCTGTGCCTCAGACTGAAGCTATTTGTACTTGTGTCCAGGGAAATATAATAAAAATTAATAAACACTGATGAACTCCCTTTCATGATCAAAAATATGTCAAGTATTTCACTAGAAAGAAAAAGCCACACTGAAAGAAAACAAAAAAAAAATTAAAGGTTTGAGGAAATCTTTTTTTGGGTCATTAAAAGATCTGGAAATAGAAAGTATTTTTTTTAATAATAAACCGTGCAGTGTTTTAAATTCATTTTGTGTGAATTTAAATATTTTATTTTCTATACTTGCATTTGTTCATATTTTTTCATAAAATAGATTACAGTGAAGCAAATTAAAGGCTAAATTATATTCTAGCCTTTAGTTTAATTTAGTCCTATTCACAGAGGACCATGTGACCACTGTATACGGGACCTATAACTACCAGGTCTCCTCCCATTTATTCTGAAACCATTTCTGCAGTATTTCCTGCACTGATTTACTCACATCAAATTACAGTTATTGAACTTCAGAACTACATTTTACAAACTTTCTGACTATAAATAAGAGCCTCAGGGTGCTACCAAAAAAAAAAGTTAAAAAAAATCTGCTTTCACTAACCCTGAACCTTCTTCTACTAATTTTTGAATGTTTGCATGACAGACAATGGCACCCAGAGTTTGTAGTGACTGGCTAGATGTGTGGTTGAATCCAAAACTTTTTCTACACTTTTGAGTGAAACATGAGTGCACACTGTGAACGTCTCCAGTAGAGAAAATATCTGAAAATGTGTACTGCAGACCACAAAGACTACAAAGATCTGTAAAAGGCACCAAACTCTTTTTAGGCAAGTCTGGGAGGCAGAAAGATGAAATCATAAGAACTGCTGCTGAACACTGACAACAACACAAACAGTAGCTAAGTTTAAAAAGTTAGCTATAATACAATTATAACTATTACAATTATGCTGTTATTCGCATACTAGTTGGAATATCTACAAAAAACATAAATTCCATATTGTCACAATGTTATGTGTATGATTTCTCTGTGAGAAACAATTTTTAATAGTCTGCCTCTTTTCTTTCTTTCTTGCTTTCTTTCTTTCTTTCTTTCTTTCTTTCTTTCTTTCTTTCTTTCTTTCTTTCTTTCTTTCTTTCTTTCTTTCTAAGGTGATAAGTGCAGGTGTTGGGCAAAAACAGCAGAACACTGGGCTGGTTCAGGATTTGCAAATTCTTTTTTAAGCCATTTTAACCTACTTAGGTATAAGATATATGTGGTATTACAGCACAGGACGGTGCACTTTCTCTCGTGGTAACCACCACTCTTTCCTATGGACTGAGAAAGACACGGAGGGAAAATGTGAGAGAAAGAAGTGACGGGGTGATGCACGCAGAGAGACCTGGACACTGAGCCGCAGGAAAACAGGGAATGAGGAAAAAGGAAGAAAGGCAGACAGAAAGAAAGAGGGTAGATTGAGAGAGAGAGAGAGACAGAGTGCCTTTAATTGCTTTGAGGGAGCATGACAATTGAGAGGAGAGTAGAGGGAGGAAAATCTCCAGCAGTATTGATCAGTCCGGCTCTTCCATTTCAGTTGCCTCCAACCCCCTCCTGCGTCTCCCCCTTCGCCCAATTTGCACTTGTAATTTAAATTGGAATGTGTTTGTGTTTGTGTGTGTGTGTGTGTGTGTGTGTTGAGGTCATTTTGCACTGCGTTTGTCCTTCACTGTGTGCCTACATCTCTTTTGTATTCATTTACTTGTTAATGTGCCTGTCTATCACGTGTCAGTGCAGAGAAACCAATAGCCGTGCACCAAATAGCGGTCACTAACAATGTTTGTGTGTCTGTGTGTCAGTATGTTGTGAATTAAAAGCTAAAGGTGATAAAGTGTGTTCAAATTAGTTCACAATAAGATGTTTTCAGGGATTTGATGAAACTGTGTCTCTGTGTGTGTTAGCTGTGTGTAGAGCAGGTGATGGGCATGGCAGGGTGTCGGAGGGGAATATCCTTCCTGATCGATCTCCTCTACCTTTGGAATGACCCTGCACCTCCTCTGAGACCTAATGAGACACAACTCATCAGGGAGCTAGCACATATACACTCTCAGAAACATAAAGACACAATTAAACCAAAAATATCCTCCAAACAGCGGTTATTTAAGTTATATTATCCATTTTAATTAAATAATAATAATAATTTCAGAATAACCCAAGCACATGTTCACAGAGATTTACTGCCTTGGCTGGTGGTGGGGTCACCGTCAAGGCTACGACCTTCCACCCCAGTCCCAGACTGAATCAATTCCTAACCAGACAGAAACCCGCCCCACCACCATTCTCTCCCAAACACAATGACCAGAGCGCTGCTGGTTCTGCGAACAATAGGAGGGAACTCAAGAACCTGAAAAGACCGAGTGTGTGTCAGCCTGTGTGTGACGGGCACAAAGGTCAAAGGAAGCATATCTGTTAGTGAAACACTTAAACCCAATATATGAGTGATATAGTGTTGGGTCTGGAGTGTAAGGAGAGGAAAAGTATGTTCATTTGTGCAGCACACTTCACACACTGAGGTGACTAAAAGTGCTACATATACAACATTAGAAATTTTAAAAGAAAGAAAACTAACACAAAACATTGCAGTCAGACATATGTGTGTGTTCTGATGTATGTTCTCAGTTAATTACACCAAAGAAACCTGTTCTGTCAGAATTAAGTGATTAAAATTGTAAAAGAAATCAGGATGTGAAATGATGAGGGCATGCCCACTGAGGGTGCCTGTGGTCATTAGCCAAAATGCACTGCAGTAACCTTCTGAGGTTTAGAGTCTGTCAAAAACAGCCCCGATGCTAACCCCAAACCCCAAACCCTAACCCTTTGTTTTGGAGACAATAAAAAACTTTGTTGGGAAAAAAAAAAACCCGTAGTCTCATCGCAGCTGTTGATCTGGTTTCAGTCTGACTGAAAGTTTCTGTAATTATAAAATGAAATGCTGAAGGCAAAAAAAAAAAAAGGCAAAAAAAGAAAAACAAAAGTTTACATTTAAAGAACTAAATAGCTACTATAATTTCAGAAAATTGAAGATGTCACTTTTCACGTCAAGTCATGCATTTTTAGGCATGCTGCGTTTCATCTGGGCATGCCACATAAATCATTTTTAACAGAGTAGATTTGAACTTCCTTTTTCAGTGTTGTAAAGTTGGCCATTTTAACATGCGAGTCTATGGGAAGTGATTTTTACTACAGTTGTGACTACATTCAGTGAGATTCACATCACTCTTTAGTAAAGGAGGTAAACAGAATTAATGCATTTTGAAATGAAACCCTTCTCATTTAACTCGGGGGGGAACCCCCCCCCCCCCCCATATGATGCCACAGAACTCCCTCAGTTAACCCACTTTAACTATCCAATGGTTTCAAAGCACTGAGGCGAGCATGTGCAGCAGTTTCATCACACCAAAATCAATGATTTCAGTAAAAGCATTGTGGAGAAGTGATCCCAAATACAGCCAAAAATGTTATTCTGCTACATTAGCATGTCAGAACAGATTTTTTTGTTTATTGTTAGCAAGCGTTATATTTGACCTGCTCTGAATGAGGTGCAGCAGTGAAGTGCTTTAGTTCAGACTGACTTTAACCCTCTGAGGTCTAAGTCTCACTGGTGATGACCCCAAATGGAACGATGAAACCCTTTTCAAGTGAACAAGTGAAATAAAATAAAGGAAGATAATCTATATAGATGCAAGGTCGTCTGACTGAAAGCATCATATATTTAATAAACCCACCATAAGTATTTGCAGTCTGCAGAAGTCTGCTTCTTTCATTAGATGTCTGACAAATCAGTCCAGTGTGGTGGTGTGGGAGGATATTACATAACAGAGTAGAAAACTTACAGCAAAGACTGTCTCACCCTGCGCTAAAAAGGTGCTGAAGTACCTAACTATTTCATCTGTCTGGTTTTAGTGTCCCGTGATTCAGTGCGTTTGCACAGTCTGGCTAGAGCTAACGGGAAACACATGGGCATAATTGAATGCTGTCTCTTTTACAGCCTAGGTTCAGTAACTTTTGCTGTGGTCTTAAACATTTATGGCGTTCAGATAAAATGTCAGTATGTTTTTCATCTCAAAATCACCACGCCACGTTTTTCTTTTCTTTTCTTTTCTATTTTTTTTTTTTGGTTTTGTACCTAACACAGCCTGCGACAGATTGGCGACCCGTCCAGGGTGAACCCTGCCTCTCTGTTAAGGGTTAGGTTTAGATCCAGTTCTAGCCCTTTATTGGATGTAACATTTTCACCTGAATGAAACTCACAGGACAGGAACTGTGAGCCCAAGATGCACATAAGGGAGCAGACTGGCAGGTAACATCTTCTAGTTTCTGAAACTATTCTTGTTTAACTCTCTGTGTTGTCGTATTCAGTAACCCCAGCCCTACCATAACCCTCTATTTTGAAGAAAGGCAAAACAGATGTTTTTGGCAAATATTTTGATAGTTTTTGATGTGTGTGAGTTACAATATTTATTTTCTTCGTCCTGTGATTGCTAAGACTGGATAACAATTTAATGAAAAGAAAAATGATATATTCAGATCGCCTAGGGTTAAATTTATAGTTAACGTTGGGGTCGTCATGGAAGTCGTCATATTTTACCACTTGCAGGGAAGAAACCAAATATGGTAACTTCAGTGACCTTGATCTTCTACATGAAAATGAAACATTTTGAAAAATGTAATTGAGTCCTGTTATGTCTTCCAATAACATTTTTAGGTTGAAATTGAAAAGTATTTCAATGAGTGCCCTATAAAGGGATAAAATAGAGAACTTCAGATAGAAACTAAATGAAGGCAGGTGGATGATATATGGAGGGGGAGCAGCAGATGACATGTGCCAGCCTCTGCCTTTCGCTAGGTCAACTGCCAAGTCATCAGATGATGCGAGGTATACATCAAGATAGAACTAGATAGATCTTCCTAACTCCACCCGTAAGTGACTCACCCTGTGGATTTAAGGAAGGAAAATCTATGTGTGTTGTCACAACTGCACAATGTACAGCAAATGTGGTTTGACATGGCTCGGCATGGTTTACTGATAATGCCATACAAACATCTGTCCTCCTGCTTATTCCTATAAAATCTCTATAATTTGGTGCTTACTCCTACCACAGTAGAAAAGCTCACATATGTAAGAAAGAAAACACTTGTCTACTGTGTGTCTGAGAAGTGGGTAAAATAGAGTAGAGTTAGAATGACACTCGAATTCCAGGTCAAAGAAGGTAAGCCACGAGAAAAGACGAGCCCACCTTTGGCCACAGCTAGGTTGCCTTCAAAGATTTAAAAAAAAAGTACTTCTCAAGTCTTTGTCTAATTTTTTGTTGGCTGCAGTGGAAAATGTCACAAGGTCAAGGAAAGCTGTGACGGAGAATTCAGACTGGCTTCACCACTTAACATCCTCCAAGTTACTGGCAACACTTTAAGGTTAGCAAAAGTTTTGTTTTAGCCAGATGCTAAATCTGCAAACCTTCAGAAACTGGAAAATGTTACTTTTCAAACAAAGTGTCATATTCTTTGCACCTGCAGTTCTTCTGTTAAAAGATTTTTAACTTGGCTGCTCCAAACACATCAGAATTCTATAAAAAAGAGCGGATGCTAACCAAAGTCAAACTCTATGACTAACCCAGACCGGTCACCAGCGGCCTGGTAGATGTTAAGAGTGTAACTCAATAAAAAAGCCAATTTTTTCTATCAAACTAACCAAATACCTTCACAGCACAACGGTGACAACATCGAGCCTGACTGTATATAACATATACTGGGTTAACAGGGGTTTTGTGAGCGGATGAGTACAAAAAAGCGATTTATTCTGAAAGCAAAAAAGAATTCCATTCCACATTGAGCACCTTTCAGCAGGCTCTTTAAAACACTTTTAACCCTGTTAAACCATGCAGTACCTGACCGCCCTGCTCAAACTGTTTATTTGACTTGCTGCTGAGAGAACTGCTGCGAGTGTGAGGCACAACTGTGTGCATGAACACACAGTTGTGTGTGTGTGTGTGTGTGTCTGCGCGTGCTTTGATAAGTTTATACATGTGCATTCAGGCTTGTGCAGTCATTCTGGCGTGTTGGTGTATGTGTGTGTTCACACTGGCATTAGGCCTTGCTTCCTTCCTTCCTGTTCAAGTGAACCGAGTACCTTTACCCACCAACGCTTCACTCCTCAGGGATGACAGTTTCAGCCTGTGCGCCTGCACGTGTGCGTGTGTGTGTGTGTGTGTGTGTGTGTGCGCTTGACACTTGGCTGAGCAGGGTGGTCCTAAAGGACTAGTCTATCAGTCTAGTTCCTGATTCTCAGAAACACACACACACCTGCAATACGATGCTAGGCAAATGCCCCAAATATAACCAAAACCATGTGACACACACTGGCTGACCTAATCCTTCTTTCACACCTGTCCTCCCCTCCCTCCCTCTTTCTTTTTTTTTTCTTTATCACTTTACCACAAGTGTTTTTTTGTTTTTTTTCACAGCCCTTCTCACTTTCTAAATGATGAAGTTATTTCCACATCTTCTGTGTGCACAAAAGGAAAAACATAGAACTCACACAGAGACACCCACTTGCCCTCTGTGTCTCTCTGATTCAGTCTCAGAGATGCACTCAGAGTTGTGTGTTGGGTTTGTGTAGGAGCACAGGGATGGTTTCAATATTGCATCATTGGGATGCAGCACGTCTGTGTATGGGGTCAGAGCGCTATCATGTTGCCAATCAGCAAAGCAGCTCAGAGCCCTCATCAGCTTTTGATTGCATTTAGAATGGCTAATTAAATAAAATATGACATTATGTAAATGTCTGTGTCTCTGCCATATGGCCCCAGGCAGTGCCCCCCTCACCCAACTCCCTGCCCTTACCCAGCCCGCCTCCAGCACACCGAGGGGCAACCAAGTGTGCTGTCTGTATATGTGTGTCTGTGTGCTCAAGTTCACAATGTGAGTGCAACAAAGTAGTTTTGGGCTGACCAGCCAAGTTTCTCAAATCCTCATTCACTCATTCACATCATTTCTTTTCTGTTTAAAACAACATAAAGACCTACTGTATCTAAAGCACTACAATTAATTCTGGTGTCAATATATCACATCAATGAGTGTATCCTGTAATTTCAGTCAGAGTGTATCAGAATATTACTTTGAATCATTTGGTTTGGACCCAAAATTTCTGTCTCTGCAAAGAAGGATGCATCCCAATGTTGTGCATGCCATTTATCAGGAAGAGACAAGAGAAACAGTTAAATGCTCAGTTCATACAAATAATTTAAGATATGGCCATGCTGATACTTGCAGGTTTATAAGTGTTAAGTGTTCAGTTAAATGGTTGCTGAATCGCATGCTGTGTGTATTGCCCCATGACGCAACCAGTCAAAGCGTACCTTCACTAGGTGGTACAATTTGCCACCAGGTATTCCAGCTTCCTCCCACAGGCCAAAGACACATGGTCAGTGCAGTTAGGTTACCTATAGGTGTGAATGCAAATGGTTGTCTGTCTATCTGTGTTATCGGCAGATTGGGAACCTGTCCGGGGTGGACCCTGCTTTTCACCCCATGGCATCTGAGATAGGCTCCAGCCCCACCCACCCCACCACAATAAAGCTCATTTGCTTGACAGTTAAGATCCACCACATTTTACAGATTAATTTACATTTTGCAAGTTTTAACAGAAATACTGCAATGACAACATTTTAATAAAGTTTTAATGATTAAAATATAACATTTTGAGGAAGTGAGAGAAAAAAAAAAGCTGCTGGTGATTTCTCCTAAAGATGCTGCTTTATTTTTCACCACTTGGAGAGCACAGGTCATGCATGTGTTCACACTGGATCTCTGATAATGTTGCAAGGAAGCCACTCAAACATGACCGCTGCCTACAAAATGTGAGATATGGACCCGTTTTGTGCAGCTAACCTTTTCAGTCAAGAAACCTCCATCAGCACTTTTACCAGTCTTTATAGCCTGAACTCAAGATGGCCGTATCCTATGTGTGTTGCAGATTTGGAACATGCATACATGTCTGAGTATATGCGTGTATGCATGCATGTGTGTGTCTTTATGTGTCTTAGAGGGTTGCTGCCTGTCCCAGTGATAAGGCATATGGAGCAGGCCCAGTGTTACCAGGCCAGTCACACATGCAGATAAGAGCAGATAACATTCAGTGGAATAGCTGCTGCAGGCTTGACACAGCACTCTATGCAACACACACCTCACAATAGTGTGTGTGTGTGTGTGTGTTGCAGAGGCTCTTTCTTCTTTGTGTGTGTGAACATACAGTCCCTTAAATTGTGTACATCTGTGTGTCTGGGAGCAATTTTTTTTGCACATGGGTGTGAGCGTGCATCTTTGCAGAAGATTATGAGTCGTTATTACTGTTAAAAAAAGTTTTAAAGAACTCCTTTGTGTTTGCTGTTCATTCTACTACACTGTGCCCGTGATTCAATAAAGCAGTCCACCACTTCTGCAATGGAGGAGTCAGTCCATAAATTGCTGTGAGTGTGTGTGTTTCTTTTATTATTGTTTTTTACTTCTTTTTCTTTTTCCAGAGGAATTTTAAACAAGCAGCACACACTTCTTCAACACTGGCTTGTTTCAACTTCACATTCTTTTAAAGGTTTAGAGTTGCCCGGTACAGCCGCAGCCTTTACCGGTGATGATGGAGCAATTATTCTGGAAGGGTTAAGGGTTCAGTACCTTCCTTAACGGGCACTATTTAAGCTCACATCCTCTCAGCTATCATTGGCATTGCTGCTCTCTGTTGGTCTTGATTCAGAAAAAACAACTTTATACCAGAAAAATTATTTTTCAGAAAAGCAGGAACATGTGATTAATTGTGCAAAGGGAAAAATGTGCTGTTACTATACCACAGTGTAGGGCGCAGTACTCAAATTACTTTTATTCTGTAATAGTGTAATTGATTGTAATTTTAATTTAGCAAAATCATTAAGTGAAAATTGGTCAGGGGAGCTTAGCTTAGCACAGGGACTAGAAGGCTGTTCGCCTACACTTCACTTATTGGGACGTTCTGTTATCTTAGCGCTCTAAGCTCCAAGTATTTTCAACAAATACTCCAAAACTACATCATGTATCCAAACTAATCAAACCTCTCTCTTGTAGCAATAGCTACAGCAGAACAAATGTGGAAGTGACACATTAATATATGAAACGTGGGGAGGAAGTCAAAGTGGATACATGGGACCAGTCGCTTGACTTTGTCCATGATCTTCTGTGAGCTCTAACCACAGGTTTTTTATTGTGGTCCTCTTGCACTAACAGATCATGCATTTCATCCCAAACCTTGATTTTAGTTATACAAATTTGCCAGAAACATTGCCATACCATAAAGGGTTGGTGTTATTTTTCAGCTAGGATTATTAATAGTTTATTAATGTTCATTCTGCAAGTACAAGCAACGAATGATTAGTTTGGTTGTTTAGGGTGGAGGACTTGTTTGCATGTTTATCAAACTTAGAACAGCATCCTTTTTTAGCCATCTGCAAAAATTGTTTCTAAAAAAAAACTGACAAAACTTTAAAATATGTCACAGGCGTGGTTAAAGAATGCAGTTCTTGGCTTTTGGTTCACACGTTGTGTTAGAAATTAAACAGCTGCTAAAATGTCAAATTCTTTAAATACATGAGACATGTGAGTGTTAAAGTTTTGGGTTTGTTGGAGCGCAGCCTTGATGAATATTTGCTGAGGAGCAGAAAGCAATGCAATGCACTGTCAGCTCCTCGGGATTTGAACCATGCAGGTATGAAGCAAATCAAGCAGATTCTGGACATTTTTGCACTGCACTGTTCTAAAGCCCCAAATATCAGCCAGTGCATTAAGATGCTTTCTTAAGTTGAGACACTACTTTTTTTATTTCTCACTGATTGCCTTTTCTCCGTGGTCCTTTGTCCCCCCACCCCCCTTTTTTTTTCTTTTTTAAAAAAAATATATTTTTCTAATTTTTTTGCACCCCCCCCCCCCCCCCCCCCCCCTTTCTATTCTCTGCCCATACACCAAAACCAGATCACAGAAGGGGCTGCTGCAAAGTGAGAGAGGTTGTGGTTGGCATACATACGCCCAGAGGGGCCCAGGCCTGTCAGCTCAGTAGCCCCACATCTGGAGCCTCCCACTGGGCCAGCAGCCTCCCTCCAGCCCTCCTCCACCACAGATACTCCCCAGAGAGTACTGAGCATAAATGCACACCCTGACAGGAAAATGTGCATGCACATAGACTTAAATGCCTAATTTGCACACACAAACACATTTTAAAAGTACATGCATGTGCAGAGATACACATGCGGACATGTCCACACCTATATGTCTCACGCACACAACTGAGAGGCACACAAACTGAAATCTAAAACATTATGCTAATCTACAGCTGGTGGCAGAGGATTGCACTCTGCTCAGCCTCATGCCAAAGTCCCCTTTCATTTTTGTTAGATTAACCAGGAGGAAGAAACAAACGTGAGAGATAAATTCTGCAATAAGAGAAGTTAACTGGACAGCAAGTCTCGCTCTGATGCGTCACAGCACACTGACACATGCAGTAATACAAATTCAAATGACAGCAAAGCAGTGTTAAACAAACAGGTCACAGTTTATGTCCTGCACCCACAGACATCCTTTCATGTAGCAAATACTACTACTACTTCTACTACTACTACTACTACTAATAATAATAATAATAATAAAAGCAGTATTCAGCTTATGTTTTGGAACAGATTAATGTTGGGGTTTTGAAGGCCATAATCAAAATCTATCAGTACAGTCATTCAAAACAGATTTTGTTCTGAGGCTTGTAAAAATGTAATACTTTTGTACTCTGGTTATTTGTGCTCTTCTCCTTTTGCACTTAATCTAATCTTCTCCTTTTTTTAACCTTACAGATTCTGTGTGCCTGAATGTTAAAGTTATCAAAAAAGCTGTTTCCTGAAGTCTGATCTCCTCATATTTTATATTTATTGTAAAAAACTCTCTGGAATACGTTGCTGACCATCACAGTTTGTGTCCCCATCAGCTTCTCTCTTCAATCTTCCCAGTTATTTCGGATGGACTGACACTTCTTGTGAAACTTTTCTTGCACTTACAGTAACTCAATGTCTTCAACTCAAGTGATCTTTACTTTGACAGTCTGTTGTCTGCTCGTGGAGCACGTGGTGAAACTGAGAGAAGAGGAGAGAAGAGAAGAGCATTCAGTTGAAATGACCTGAGAGTGCACAAATCCAAATCTATTCATAAGGTTGATCACATTTGGTAAAGTGGGTTCTTATTTGGCCATGCAGCCACTCTCAGTGAAGTTTCATTTCAGGTAGGTAGGTATCAAAATGAAAACTGATCATCTTGCATCACTGCTCCGTGACAAGTTTTTGATTAGATAACACAGTTGATGCTCCTGAAACACAAGATACAAACAAGTGTGAAGATCTGAGTGACTGTGACAGCTAAAATCGTGACTGAGGGAAAGAACCTACAAAACCGTGAGGTCTGTGGGACAGCAGCAGTGAGCAGGAGGGAGTGGGCACAGCTGTAACAGGGGAAACTGTAACACTCTCAGCTTCTTTATTTGAGACCGCCGAAGGTCCCTCTGCTCAGTGGGAATCTCTTTCTGCCTGTGGAAAAGGAGCAGCATCTTTCAACCTTGGAAGAAGTTGTCAGAAAGTTCTTTGTTCAAAAATTAACAAATTACATGTAAAGTACTTGTATTATAATAATGTAGGAGCTCGTCAATGAACAGAAGGTGTGAATATTATCTCTGGCTGCAAAAGTAAAGTTTCTTTAATTTGTTTGCCTGTGAAGTTGATTTAAACTGATGTGATTTAAGCAAAACCGAAGAGGTCCACCGGTTCAATGCAGAGCTCACATTTTATTAAGATAGAACAAAAGCCTAATAGGACACCTGACATCTAAAACATAATTAAATATTATATACAGTAATAATGTTGTTATTTTTATTTGACTATCATCCAGTTAATGTGTTTCTTCAATGTTAATATTGCCTGTAACCACTGTGATTTATAGTCCTGTCCTTATTAGTATCAATACATAAATTGAATTATTACTTGTTATTAGTGCACGCGTATACTCTCCAGATGACCCTAGATGTATTTCCAGGGCCAGTTTACAGGACCTAAAGGAAATACGTTCTCCTGATGTCCAGATTCAGCAGGACACTTCCAGGTATCCATGCCTTGGTTGGTCAGAGCTGTTGCTGTAGCCCCACCAGACAAGGGTGGACATATTGTTTTGTCTAATGAAGAACCAAGTGAATAGTAATTTGAAGTCTTCTCCTTTCCGCTTCCAAATAAGTAGGTCAAATGCTGATCTTTTTAGAAATGTCATGGTATTTTCAGTAAGTAAAATGTTAGATGTTTTGAGAAAAATTCCCCCCAAAAAACAATAAAATCAAAGCACGTTACTTGTATTTGAAAAAAAAAATAAAAAATCAACAAAATCCCTTTATTGTGATGCAAATCTGTGATGTCAAAATAGTAAAACAGGAATACTGAAGGTAATTTTAATAATACCATTAACTATGGTCCAGATATCAATAAGAAGAACCATGGTGTTGCAGGTGTTGCGGGTTTTGGTGGTCAAATACAACCCTCCATTCTCGCTAACACATGAAGAGCAGATAGAGCCAGCTGAGGGCCAGAGCGAACTCATTGCCAGTCAGTGTGGTGTTGTGTGATGATAATAAGGATAACTTCCTCCAGGATAATGGAGCCGAAGCATATTCAGGCCTCAGTGTGCGCTGTCCCCGAGGATGGCCCTGTCTGCTGTGAATATTCTGCATTTAAATGGTCCATTAGAAGCCAAACAAACACAGACAGGCCTCCATACTAATGACCATCGGGGTCCGGGGGTGAGGTAGGGCACCTGCCATGTCTGCGTGTGCGTGCGTGTGTGTGTGTGTGGGGGAGAGACCCAGACAGTGTGTGTAAGGAGATGATGTGGTGTGTTGGAAATAGACAGTGAGAATTTAAGTGTGCGTGTGTTGGACTGGGAGGCTGATTGTGTGTGACATGGGTCAGGAGGGGAGAGTTGGAGCGGGGTGGGGGTGATTGAGAGTATGAGCTCTCTGGCCAGAGGGGAATCCTCTTCTAGGTCCCAGTGGGTGCTCATTTGCATGTCTGTCCCATTTATGTGTGTTTGCGTGCTCTCACATTATCCATCCTTTGAATAATATGCCTTTGTTGGCTTGAATGCATTTGTGTGTGCATATATATGCATATTGCCCATCATATTGTCATGTGCACAAGTTCATGTACATATTCACTTGAGCGCATGTGTGTGTGTGTGTGAGAGAGAGTTGCAGGGGTTATTCTAATAAGAGGATGGTAGTTGTGGACCCCGGGCCCTGGTCGGCCCCTGCCTCATTATCATTATTAATATTTGAGGAATAGCCTGTGCTGGGTGGACAGATGCCCTCTTCTCTCAGCACACAGCAACTCATGAAATGTGACAGGGCTCGTCCTCGTCCACCTCTGTAGTCTATCAGAATATGAGGATTGAGGTGTCTAAACCAGGGGGAAGCGAGGTTCAGCTAGAGTTATGGAAGGATACAGACAAGATCACATGCAACATGACTCTGCTGCTGAAATTTAAATTCTGATTTAATAATGGTGCTAAGATGCATTGAAGACTGCCTTGTGGTTATAGCTAGTTATCAATATGATGTGATGAACATACTAATGTATTATATTCTGTAGCTCCTTTAAACAACAAAAAACATAAAAAAGCTGTGATCTAAATCTGAACTAACATCAGTTCTGATTTGTCATTAAAGTATCAGTCAAGAAAGTATCAAAATGAAAAGCTGATCATCTTGTATCAGTGCTCCGTGACTTGTTCTTGGATATATTAGATGACGCATGAACATTTGATGCTAAGTTGATGCTCCTGAAACACAAGAAACAAGCAGGTGTGACGATCTGAGCGATTCTGACAACTGAAATCACGACTGAGGGAAAGAAACTTTCTCAGAGTTTCTTAAAGTGTTTTAGGAAGAGATCTTTGAAGACTCAGGAGTTATCAACAATTCAAAAGTTGACCATGTCTTTTTTTTCCCCATTTAAAAAAAAAAAAAAAAAAGTTGGTTATTCAAAAATCTGTCAGTCTGACTGGAATTATTATTATTGCATTATGTATTTTCCATTTCCATTGCTAATCTCAATCCATCTGGGAAACCTGGATGTGGAGTGAGTTGTATCCTCTCTGCTCACCACACTCACAGACTGAGTGAGACAGACAGACAGACAGAAGTGGAGAGACAGACACAGTGAGAGGAGAGAATAGTTGTTTGCGCCATTAAATGCTGGAAACAAATGCAGCAGTTCTTCAAACAACTGCCGACTCCTCTGTGATATATTTGCATATTCATGAGGAAAGGTTTTCTCTCTCTCTCTCCTTTTTTTTTGTTTTGTATGCTTCTGTGATTCACAGGGGGGCGAGTTATTGGTTTCTTGTGACATTCTGGGTTTTTTTTCCTTAATGCCAGCTACACAAAATAATCCAAATAATCCAAACACATACGTGTACAAGTTCATTTTAAACAGTTTACATGTGCAAAGAAGCCAGCTTCTCTTCTGCAAGCCTTACCTCTCATAAATGGCTGACTAAATGTCAGCCATCAAGCCATCTAGCACCTATATAGATACATACATATGTGGGGGTCAGTGATACTCTGCTAAAGACACCACCAGGCAAGACCCCCCCCCCCCCCCCCCCCCCCCCCCCAATTGCTCACACACACAGACACACACACGATTCTTTTCTACATTTCAAGTTTAAAATCTGATCATCTTTTGATTACTGTCCACATGTTTTTGTTCCTATCTGTTCACATCTCTGTATTCATACTTCAAGCAAGGTACAACAAACACTGTACACACACACCATGCACAATGAAGCTACTGTACACACACACACACACACACACACTACAAAAGACAGTGAAAGTAAGACAGCAAAGTAACAAAACGCAGCAGCAGCAGAAACAAGCGGGCAACAAAGCGAAGGCGTGTTATTAATGGAGCATTGTCGAGCGAGGTGTTTATTTTCGACACATGTGCTAGTTAACGCCAACAAACACTCTCCATGTTGTACACGAGGCCAAAACAACACGCTTGGGGACCGCACCGAGCCAAACAAATGATGTCTTTTTTTAGTTAATTGTATATTTATACAATAGGAGGCTAAGGGAAAAATGCAGGGTAGAGCGAGCAGGCACCACATGTACTAATAGGATAGGATGTACAATTTAAAAGTGAACAAAGTGAGGATGTGGTGGACATGATATAATGATATAGTAAAAAGTTGGTTACCAGACCTGTTAGAGATTTGAAGTTGTTAGATGTGCTTTAATTTCCTGTACAAAACTGAAAAAAAGTTGGCCTAATGAATTTTTTTAGTGTAACAGTAAATGTCCTAATTATTTGTTAAAAATACTGGCATTGATGTCACTGCAAAAAAGCATCATCTTTATTTGTTTCTAGGAAGTTTCTAATGTGGAGCAGCTGGAAACAGGAAGTAGTAACCCAGACAATATATGGTTTATGAAAACTTAAAATAGTGTATAACTACTAAAATAATGTATAAATATTAAAATAAATATAGCGTCCCTACTACGCGGATTTTCACTTATCGCGGGTGGTCCTTGAACGTAACACCCGCAAGAAGTGAGGGATTACTGTATATATATATATATATATATATTTAAATAAATATACATATATATATATATATATATATATATATATATATATATATATATATATATATATATATATATATATATATATATATATATATATATAAAATCCATCTCTTGTACAAGTTTATTTTTGCTGCCACCAGTTTTGAAACCATGAGCTAGCATTGCCTTTTCATATGTGTTTGAGGGGGCATTTTTTTGCCAGTTGAAAATGCTGGGTGCTCTTCTGAAAATGTCCAGCTGGGACCACATGAGAGCACTTTGGAGGCACAGTGCTTTTTCAATTCTGTTCTCTGGTTGCGTGGTATAGAATATCCATGGAACAAATGTTTTGCAGGTTCCTGACTCTAGTTTATGTTAATATTTTGGTCATTTGTTGGAATTCCTGTGGTTCAGTTGATCTGAATTTCAGAGAGCAGCATTAATAACATGTACACTACCAGTTAAAAATTTGGACAAAAAAATTTGTGTCCAAATTTTTAACTGGTACTCTACAATGTACAAGTAGGAAATAACTTGGTTGGTGTAATGTTTGTCCAGCCTCCTCTTAACTGTGATTGGACTGCTGGGTAAAAAGCAACAATTCAATTCAGTTTTATTTATTTAATTATTCACCTCAAAATGCTTTATATTGTAAGGTAAAGACCTACAATAATACAGAGCAAACCCCAACAATCAAACAACCCCCTATGAGCGAGCACTTGGTGACAGTGAGAAGTAAAAACTCCCTTTTAACAGGAAGAAACCTCCAGCAGAGCCAGGCTCAGGGAGGGGCAGCCATCTTTCTTGACTGACTGGGGGTGATGGGAGGGAGAAAAACCTGCTCAGCGCTTTATCACTCTGCTGCCATTTTCAGCATCTTGGAAAAAGTGGTGCTCTGATTGCAAATAGCTGAAAAAAAATATGCCGGCTTTGGGGAAAAAAAGCCTCCGAAAGTCTTTTTCCATAGCCTCACCGAACTCCTCCCACACCCAAGTTTTTGCTTCGGCAACTGCCCGAGCTGCATTCTGCTTGGCCTGCCGATACCTGTCAGCTGCATCCGGAGTCCCACTGGCTAACCAAGCCCGATGGGACTCTTTCTTCAAGCTTGATGGCTCCCTTCACCTCCAGTGACCACCAACCGGTTCGGGGGTTACCACCACGACAGGCACCAACCACCTAGCAGCCACAACTCTGAGCAGCAGCCTCAACAATGGAGGTGTGGAACATGGTCCGTTCAGGCTCAATGTCCTCAGCCTCCCTCGGAATGCTGTCGAAGTTCTGCCGGAGGTGGGAATTGAAGATCTCCCGGACTGGGGCTTCTGCCAGGCGTTCCCAGCGCACCCTCACAATACGACTTTTGGACGGCATCGAAGCGATTCTTGCAAACCGTCAGGCGACTCAGGTGGGGAAATCAGTGCTCCACTCACACTGTTTATTGTGCAGGTGGGGTGCTGCTGACTTCAACTGAGGCTATAGTCGCACGGTGGAAGGAATACTTTGAGGACCTCCTGAATCCCACTGACATGCCTTCTGTAGTGGAAGCAGAGTCTGGGGACGAGGAAGATGACTTGAACATCACTGGGGGTGAGGTCACTGAGGTAGTTACACAACTCCTTGGTGGCAGGGCCCCTGGGGTGGATGAGATTCACCCTGAGTTCCTGAAGGCTCTGGATGTTGTAGGGCTGTCTTGGTTGACACGCCTCTGCAACATCGCGTGGAGATCTGGGGCAGTGCCATTGGATTGGCAGACCGGGGTGGTGGTCCCCATTTTTAAGAAAAGAGACCGGAGGGTGTGCTCCAACTTTCGGGGGATCACACTCCTCAGCCATCCCGGTAAGGTCTATGCTAGGCTGCTGGAAAGGAGGGTCCGTCCGTTAGTCGGACCTCGGATTCAGGAGGAACAATGCGGTTTTTGTCCTGGTCGTGGAACGCTGGACCAGTTCTTTATCCTCTCAAGGATATTCGAGTGTGCGTCTGAGTTTGCCCAACCAGTCTACATGTGTTTTGTTCACTTGGAGAAGGCATTCGACCGTGTCCCTCGGGGTATCCTTTGGGAGGTCCTGCGGGAGTATGGGGTGTCTGGCCCGTTGTTGTGGGCCATTCAATCGCAGTGAGAGCTTCATCCGTATAGCCGATAATAAGTCGGATTCGTTTCCTGTGGGTGTTGGACTCCACCAGGGCTGCCCTTTGTCACCGATTCTGTTCATAATTTTTATGGACAGAATTTCTAGGCATAGCCAGGTGGCGGAAGGCTTCTTCCTTGGTGGCCTCAGAGTCTCATCTCTGCTCTTTGCAGATGATGCGGTCCTGTTGGCTTCATCAGGGGGTGGCCTCTAGCTCGAGTGGAACGGTTCGCAGCCGAGTGTGAAGGGGCCGGCATGAGAATCAGCACCTCTAAGTCTGAGGCCATGGTCCTCAGCCGGAAAAGGGTGGAGTGCCCTCTCCGGCTCAGGAACGAGTTCTTGCCCCAAGTGGAGGAGTTCTAGTGTCTCGAGGTCTTGTTCACGAGTGATTGGAGAAGGGAGCGGGAGATCGACAAATGGATCGGGGCTGCTTGTGCAGTGATGCGTATGCTGCACCGGTCTGTCGTGGTGAAGAGGGAGCTTAGCGTAAAAGCGAAGTTCTCGATTTACCGGTCGATCTACGTTCCTACCCTCACCTATGGTCACGAGCTTTGGGTAGTGACCGAAAGAATAAGATCGCGAATACAAGCGGCAGAAATGAGTTTCCTTTGAAGGGTGGCTGGCCTCTCCCTTAGAGATAAGGTGAGGAGTGCGGCCATCCGGGAGGGGCTCAGAGTAGAGCCGCTGCTCCTCCACATCGAAAGGAGCCAGTTGAGGTGGCTCGGGCATCTGATTAGGATGCCTCCTGGCCGCCTCTTGGGTGAGGTGTTCCGGGCATGTCCCACCGGGATGAGGCCCCGTGGTAGACCCAGGACACGCTGGAGAGATTATATCTCTTGGCTGGCCTGGGAACGCCTTGGGGTCCCTCCGTATGAGCTGGAGGAGGTGGCTAGGGAGAGGGAAGCCTGGGCTTCTCTGCTTAGGCTCCTGCCCCCACGACCCAGCCCCAGATAAGCGGAAGAGAATGGATGGATGGATGGATAGATGGGGAAAAAAAGGTTTAACTCGGGACCCGTGCATTTCATGTTGCCAGTGGTTATTTTGCCCGTTGTCATTTGAAGATGCCAAATGTCATTGGCTGTCAGTGGTTTCTAGCTGCTACATCGCTTCGAATTATATCCTGTGTGAATGTCCCTTCATATTCTAAAGAAAATGTATTACAGTGGTGCAACAAGTATGCTATCAAGATCAAAAACATTCAATGAGCAAAACACCTTGTTGACAGACATTGGAAGAGAATGTCCAGACTAGCTGGCAGAAAGGCTCATATGGTAACTCAGATAATCACTCTTAAGAACTGTACTGAACACAAAGGCATTTTAGAATGTAACAGACAGAAACTATGAGGTGGTAAGGACACCAACCCCAGCAATAGTTTGTTGCTCCTAATAAAGTGCTTGGTGCCATTTTGAAACACTAGAAACAGGCATGTACTTTTCAGCGCCGTTATAATCACCTTTTTATTATAGCTAATGTATATTTATTTTGACGGTATACTTTTACATAGTCAAGGACGCTGGTGCAGCCACTTTTCAAGTACATGTAAGACCATCTCTATGTGGCCACAGGGATGTGCCTGAAAATCGTACCCACTGTTTTCTATATGAATATTGTCAAACATTGTCCTTCGGACAGAAAACCAAAGTAGAGATGCTGATAAACTATTCTGATTTCCTGTGCCCCCACCCTGCTTTTGTGCCACAATACTAAAAAAACAAACAAACAAACAAAAACAAACAATGGAAACACCCCTGAGTGAGAAGCAGGTGTAGAACAAACAATGCAAATTGAGAAAAAAAAAATACCCTCTGCCCTAGTTCTCAAGGCAGAAAACGAGGTTTAGTGACGCAATAAGCCCACCGTTTGAAGCACAGTGACGCCTTTACACAGAACAGCACAAAGAAAGTCAGATAGTCAGATATAGTTTTAGTGCACCTTTGATGTACTGGACTGTATGTTTCTGCACGTTTGGATTTATGCTGCAAAACATAGAAGAATATAATTGTGTGCATATAGACTGTATGTGTTCAGAAGAATGATATTTGAGCTTTATTGTTGTTTATTTCCAGATTCTCATACTAAAGACCTAAAGCTCCTGCTGTTCAAACAGGGAAACCCCCCTGCGGCTGTGAGATCCAGCCTCCCCACCTGTCAATCTCCACTCTGCCCTAGGGCCATAGCAAGTCTGTCTGGGGGTGGGGTTGATATTAGCTGTATCGCCAAACCTTTTTCCACCCCGAAGTTGTTTATTTTCAGTTTAAGCTGACATTTTAATACACCACTGCACTGCTTGTCTGATCATTTGCCAAAATCGAGGCAAAAAAAAAAAAATCTCCCCTCACATACTTGTCAGCTAGAGGCAAACAGGCCCAATCTGAGGTTTGACAAAACATAAGACCATAATGATAGCTAGCATGTGTATTCCTGTTTATGTGTGTGTTTAGGGGACTGTGTGAGGAGGGGGGGGCATAGGCGTGTACACACAAATATATGCCTTTAAGGTCATTATGATTACAAAGTTATAGTAACTTTTGGGGTAAACTGCCAGTTCTTCTTGACTAATGTGGTTTTTTGAAGGCCAGTTCCAACATTGTTGGGTTGGAGCTGATATTCTGTCCTGTAAGTTCCCCATCATTAGGCAATTTCATGACAACAAAATTCAAGAAGTATTTTCCCATGGATAGAAAATCAGTCGTACTGTAGCAGCACTGAGATCAACTCCTGAAATCTAGACTAAAGCACCGGTTTATGTAAATTGGAACCAATTTTTTTTCTAAAGAGGTGGGCCCCATCTGTCTGATATCATGAAAACCTGCTCTCATTTAAACACTGCAGTTGTCAGAGCTGGTGTCTCAGAGATATGCTAAGATGTGTCTTGAGCAGAAATTATGCAAACTCCAAGCTAGCTTTGTCATGACAAAGAAATTCTTGGTTCAACTTTGACTTTCCATCCAATAAGACAGTGTTTTTTTTTTTTGTTTTTTTTTCAGTGACCGTAGTCTAAACACAAGAATAATATGCTGAAAATACATGTTTATTGTGAGTCTCAACCAAATGATAAGCACTTGGGCTGAAAAATGAATTAGAAATAGATATGCAGATATGCCAATTTCCTCGTTCAACATTCCAGTGTTCTTATACCCAACTTTACAACTGTTGGAGTTATGGTATAAATTCCATTCTGTTTATTATAAATTATCATATCTTCTGTTTGTATATTTTCTATAAGTTGTTTTATGTACATATGATACTGTTGTTTTTATGTTTGAAATGGAAACACGTGGTGACATTTTTTACAAAGGAAGTTGTAGTTACCTGCAGGCTGCTCTCAGCCTGCAGAGAACACATATAGGATACGTGTCTCGTATACGCCATGTTACATGCGCACATGTCACAGTATGCTTACGACCATATATGGTAAGGAAAAAGCCAAGAATGTTGTTTATTACATGCTGTAAACTGCGTTTGGTGTAACCCACGTGATCTTATTGTGAAAATCCGAATAAAAGCGCTGCGCAGGAAGCGGTCCTGCAGGACAGATCACTTCCGCTCAGCCGCGAGCTGAGTTCAAGGAACGGATCTCTCCTCCTTGCGCAAGTTCAAAAGAGTTGTGTGTTTGTTCTCTGAGTTATTAAAATGATCTGAACCTATCAACAACTTTAAAAGCAGCCTGGTACAAAGTCAGTTTTGACCTCTTTGGATAGTTTCCCCTTCAAAACAAATGAATATGAATACATTTTTCTCATGCTATCCATTTGGACACCGTTATGGCTTAAATTTCAGGTTGAGGTCATTTTGATTGACAGGCTTGCTGACAGAGTGAGCTGTCTAATAAGCTTTAACTCCATGAACTAATTTCACTGAACTTGGCGTCGCTACTGTGATTGTGCGGTTGGTGTCATTTTGAAGAATTTTTAGTGTAAATACCAATTTACTTTGACAGGGCATCCACTGGCATGGCTGTTGGTGCTAGATGGAGTGGTCTGAATATTTGTATGGGATTCTTCCACACAACCATCTCCCAGGTTTACGGAGAATTATCCGTAAAAGAGAAAACAATCAGAAAATGGCAGTTCTATGAGAAAAAATACCTTCTTGATGCCAGAGGTCAGCCTTTGCCTTCCTATCAGCTGCTTTGGGCCAATAGGAAGACAGCCAAGGTATGCAGAAGAGCATTTTTGAATACACAGCACACTGAACCTTGAAACAGATGGGCTACAGCAGCAGAAGACCACACCCGGTATCACTCCTGACAGATAATAACAGGAAACTGAGGATACAATTCACCTGGGCTCACCAAAATTGGACAAGAGAAAAACATTGCCTGATCTGCTGCGCCTCAACTTCTGCTGCAACATTCAGACGGTCAGAATTTGACATAAACAACATGAAAGCGTGGATCCTGACTAATATCAGTGGTTCAGATTGATGGTGGTGGTGGAATGATGGTGGTGGTGGGGGTTCTTGTCACATTTGGACCCCTCAGTACCAACTGAGCATCATTTTAAATACCACAGCCTACCTAAGTATTGTCCATCCCACTTTTATGGTGTGGTGGAATGGGAAGATTCGCATCATGGATCCATCAAAACTCCAAGAACTGTGTGATGCTATAATGCCAATATGGACCAAAAGCTCTGAGAAATATTTTCAGCACCTTGTTGAATCAATGTCATGAAGAATTAAGGCAAAAGTGGGTCCAACCTAGTACTAATAAGATGTTCTTAGTGAAGTGACAAGTGAGTGTATATGGTATTATTTACATATTAATTTAAGAAAGTGTAGGTACCTTTGGCATGCACACATGCATGTGCACAATAGATTTGGCTTGCTGTTGGTGCAGATTATCCCAGAGGTTTGTGCTTCATTTCTGGTCAGTATAATCCTCGTGTTTTACTAGTCTTTTAGTTAGCACTGAATAACATTTATCTGAATCTGTGCATCTAGCTGACAACCTAGCTGCACTTTCACATGCACCTTCTAAATACAGGTACTTGTGGCTACAGTGAATAACATGCAAGTGCAGCAACAGATTCTTAACAAATGCTGTAAAATACATTATGGGGCTGCGTTTCTTGCATCTGGACTTTGAAATGCAACCTACAGGAAGCACTGTAGGTCATCAACAGGTACACATTTGTTCAAAATCACAAATTCATACACAGCCACACACACACACATGTTCACAGTGCGACAGTATGACCAGCGACCCTGTGACCTTGTGTGTCTCAGTGCTGCCTCTTAAGCCTCTATGTCTTTCTTCAAAGGCTGGATAATGCTGTCCCTGAGGGCAAACACTTGGTACAAACTGGCCCCCACCTCCATTTCCTTGTGTGTTTCTCCTTCACTATCTCTTTCTCCCTGTTTGCACTCTCCTGCTTCGCTGCTAGCTGGCAACTCCCTCCTTTACCATTCCCAAATCCGCTTTCTCTTTTTTCTCTGTCCTCCAATATCTAAGTCGTTTTTTTTTTTTTTTCTCTTTGTCCCCCCCCCCCTTATTCCCAGTCGTCTTCTCTCATCCCTTCCCTCTCCCCCTTCCTCTTCTCGTCTTTTTCTCTCTACTTTTTGCATGATGTTCTGTGGGTGAGCCACGGGGCAGAGAAATAATTCAAAGTCTTTGCATATTGCAGGCGCTCTGGTCAGCGGAGGAGCCCCGTTGCACTGACACATTAGTTTATCTAGACTGACCCAGCAAACAGCCTACGCCATGACAAATAGCCTGGATGCTGCTGCACACACACACACACACACACACTGAGAGAGAGAGAGAGAGAGAGAGAGAGAGAGAGAGAAAGAAAAAACAGGCATATGCAGAACACACACTCTGAGGCTGTCTGTGGGCCGGGAAGCATGGGTGCCTGTGGAGCAGACAGCTTTAAAGAAATCCCAACCAAAAAAAAAAACAACTACTACCCTAACAAAAAAACAAAAACCAAATGAACGCAGCAAGGGAGAGAGGGAGTAAAAATAAAGATAAAAAAAACTAGAGCGATGTGCTGTAGCATCCCTTTAGGTAACAGAATGATTTTCTGCATTGTTTAATTTTTAATCAGTTTGCCTTCCCCAGCATTCCTCAGCTCTTTTTTGCATATTCTATATATAAATATATAATTAATGTCTGAGAGGCAGATAAAAGAAAAAAAAAATAAAACCCTCACAAGAGCATCAGAGAATCGTTTGTTGTTCTCAAGAACAAATTAATGCCAACTATAAAAAAAGCGGACTTGCTGAGGCCAGGCTTTTTTTCACCCTTCTCTGTCTTTTTGTACATCTTGCACATCATATGTTGTTTTGTTCCAAAAGGCGAGGCTCTGCTGGTCATTTTGAGGTGTTCCTGGAGTAAAATCTTGTCCTGAAGCAAGGCATGCTGAAGACTGGCAGCTAATGAAACACACTGCTGGGAGGACTGGTAATGTGTGTGAGGCTCCTATAGTGTAATAGTTACAGTGGTGTGAAAAAGTATTTGCCCCTTCCTAATTTCTGTCTTTCTTTTTGTGTTCCATATTTGTTGCACTTACATGGTCATAAAAAGCATTTTAATATTAGACAAAGATAACCTGAGTAAATATAAAATGCAGTGTTTAAATGATGATCTATTTGTCAAGAGAAAAAAGTTATCCAAACCTACCTGGCCCTGTGTGAAAAAGCAATTGCCCCCTAAACCTAATAACTGGTTGTGCCACCCTTGGCAGCAAAAACTGCCATCAAGCTTTTGCCATAACTGGGCCAGAATTCCTCCACAGCAGTGTGAAAGACTCATTGCCACTCTTCTTTGCAGCCACACTGGAAGCTTTTCAAGTATGAATGGTCTGTTTATGGTCATACCAATGTATCTCAGTTGGATTTAAGTCTGGACTTTGACTACTTGCTGGTGTGTTTTGGATCATCGTCCTCCTGGATGACCAAAGTTGACCTGAGCTTCATGGCACAAATTAATGGCCGGACTTTCTCCTTCAGATTTTTTTTTTTGGCAAATATGAGACGAGCCTTTGTGTTCATTTTGGTCAGCAGTGGTTGTCGCCATGGAACTCCCCCATGGATGCCTTTTTTGACCATTTTTGCCCCCCACACCCAGTTATTATGTTCAGGGGGCAATTAGTTTTTTTAAACAGGGCCTGGTAGGTTTGGATAGCTTTTATCCCTTAATGAATGAAATCATCATTTAAAAACTGCATTTTGTATTTACCTGGGTTATCTTTGTTTGTATATTTGTTTGATGACCTGAAACGTATGACAAATATGCAAAAAGATTGTTCAATTTTATTTATATAGTGCCAAATCACAACAAACAGTCATCTCAGGGCACTTTATATTATAAAGTAAAGATCCTACAATAGTTACAGAGAAAACCCAACAGTCAAAATGACCCCCTATGAGCAGCACTTGGCGACAGTGGGAAGAAAAAACTCCCTTTTAACAGGAAGAAACCTCCAGCAGAACCAGGCTCAGGGAGGGGCAGTCTACTGCCGCAAATGGATGCAGTGATGGGAGGGAGAAGAAATCACGAAGAGGACAAATACTTTTTCACAGCACTGTACACTGGAAGACAGTGATAAAGATATTCTGTTCAATAAACTGGTTTTCTTTTATTGAATGATGCCACAGATGGAGCACATGATTTTTCATGGTACTGTATATGTGAGGCAGAAAGCTAAATAAATGCCAGTCCATTTCCAAGTATATGAATGAAAAGAACAAAATTAATGAGTACACTTGTACCTAATTTTCCAACTTGTTTCGTTTAACAGGTCCATTTTTGTACCCATTAATTAAGGTATAAAATCCCCAAAACAGACTTTCAAAACTGGTCACCTATGTTACAAACCGCAGTGGTACAAATAATTACCCCCTTGTCAAGAGGACAACAGCAGTGCCTTAGAGGTTACTGCCTATGAGACAATTTGTTCTACCTCTAAAGGTCCAATAAGGTGCAGCGGCAGTATAGCCCCAGTAAATCAGGGGACATAACTTTATTTTTTATGTATAGCTTTATTAACTTTTTTCTCTTTATAACTTGTGATCTCTTATATTTGGCTTTCAGTTATTGTGTTTCAAAATAAGTCTAATGTACTCAGTCAATCTAGCCAAAAGAGAAGATGAGCTTTTCATGGGTTGAAACTGCCGAAATTGCACCAAAGATAGCTGCAATGATCCCATTCTGCCCTCCATCCTGTAGTACCTACAACCAGCCAATGAATTCAGTTCACTCTGTGAATATTTGTATTTTGTACTGTGTTCACTTTTTCTTTACTCACAGTTTCTTTTCCTCTCCACTTGGTTTTTGCATTTGCTTTCAAACAGGGTGCAAACACGGGTCTCCTGGATTATCACCGTGCAACAGAACACAGCAATCAACCTCCTAATATGGACTTTGCAGGTTTCTTGAATGGGAGTCATGTCAATGGCTGGTGAATCAAGAAGTGCTACCAAGGACATCATGAGCGTGATGATGAGACAAACAGCATCTGACAAAATGTCATTATATGATGCCCCAGGGTGCGAACCCAGTGAATTGTCACCCTGGAAGAGTATTACCATCATGTTTTACTAATAATAAAGGTCGTCACTCAGAACAACTTTGTACCAATTTCCATATGTCTTTTTTGGACCCAAACCACACCAACAAAATCCCCCCCCACAGAATTACTGGATCCCCTCACTATAGTGGTCAAGAGTTTAAGTTTTTCCTTTAATTTGTCCTGCATCTGTATTTCTACTTTATGCCCACCCGCCCCTTCCTCTTCTATTCCTGGCTTTTCTCCCTCTCGCTCTTTGAACCGTTTGAGCAGCGAGGCTCAGGGTGTTAGCAAGGAATTTGTCCAGCTTTGACAGGGGCGAGCCATTTTTCCTCAACGCTCTTTGAAGAGCGACCGCTTATCGACACTGGGGCTAAGCGCCGGCCTTCTGAGCTCGGGCTGCAGCTCCACTGGGAGTGCGGTGAGGCTAGGCTTCATCACGATCTGGTCACAGATGCACACGCACAATGTTCATACGCTCACATGCATGCACATGTACTCAAAGAGTGAAAAGCACGTACTCACCAACACAAATGCATGTAAAGAAGACACACATAAATTCACAAATCACACACACAGGAAGACATTTGCAAGAAAGATGTAGTGACATTTGGATATGTGGGGAAAGAGATAATAGGGATGATGGAGATATGGGCACTAGCATATGCACTCTCACACACATACACACAATAACCTTTTCCCTTGGCATACAAGGGAGGAAAACAGAGTAATGCTTGCAAGAGGAAGATCAATGGAGCTTTGGGGCCTCATGGTGTGAAAGAGGTGAGCTGAGGAAGGTGGGATTTCATATTGGGATCTAACATCTATTGTGGAAAATTGACCACAGTTTCATTCTGCAACTCAGATTCAACAGAGAAAAAGCATTTCTCTTTTACAAATGTGAACTTCAAACTCCAGAATCCTTTTTCCAACTACAGGAAACTTTGAGCTCAGTTGGCACTTTGATCACTTGCATAATATTATGATCACAATCATATTATTATGCAACTGCTATGACAGACTTTTATGTTCATGACCCAACGCATAGTCGCACGAAGGCCACGACATTATCTACTGGGAAAAGAATGTCCTTCTACACTTAGATCAGATTCATGTATTTGACCAAGTTCTTGCTGGCTAAACCTTCAGTGGGGCAAATATTTGATAAAAGCTTCTGTAATCTCTGAACATTAAATAGAACACACCTGTGCTACTTGGTGCAAGTACAGAGAAAAAAATACCACTGATTCCCAAGGTTTCATACATGGGAAACTGTGCAGAGAGAAAAACAGTTTATCACAATTACTAAATGATCATAAATTGACTTCAGGATTCATTAGAGGAAAAGTTAGTGGATCGCTAAAGTTGCTAAGATTCGAATGGAATGGCTAGCCCTGCTACCTAATAAGTCATGTCAAAAACAGTAAGAGGTGGATCTGACTCTAACTCCAAGAAGTAACCAGCAACAAGGTGTTGGGGAATGCACTGAACAAGTGACTCTACCTTAAGGTGCCTACACAATGTGAGATTTAGACAACCCTATAAGTTCATTGCGCACCACACCATGTGACACAGATCTAAAATACTTGAATAGGACATAAAGTATCATGTAGGCTGTACAATGAAAATATCTACCGAACTGGGGCAACTGCTATTTGTCTCTCTGCTACATCCTCTACATCCTCCTTGGACACATCACAGGCTGCAGCTACCAAAATTCAGCTGGGCTGTTTGAATCACTTACTTTTTTAAAAATTGTAATTTTAAAAGTAAAAGGCATTTGATAAAAAAAAAAAGCTAGATTCGGTATTGGTGAGAGTGAGCCAAATTTATGGCGCCACTCTCTTCAGTTCAGTTCTGTGTTTACTGCCCCATAAACCAACCAACGGTATTTCTTCACCTGTTTGCAACAGTTTTTGACTTACTGTAACTGTTAACTGTGGTCAAATGGCATGGGATCAGTACTCAGTATCAGTGCATATCTGCTTGCAGCCCAGTTTGCAGTTTGCAGCATGGAGCCAGCTGGTTTAAAGCCACATTATGAGATGATCTTTCTACATTTCTAAAAAAAAAAAAAAAAAGGCTGTTTCTAGTGGCTATATTGATTCTACAACCAATATTGACTCTCACTGAGTCGCCATTTTAGAACTACAAGCAAATATATCACTGTGATTCTTTTACATTGGTTCATCTTCGGTCTTGGACAGTCCAAAATTGCACAATTACAAGGATCTGTTACTAATATCTTAACGCCTTGGTGCGTCAGAACTGATTTCATGGCACACATTGAGCCAACAGCTTATTATGGGAATGAGGAGTCACAACAAATCTGTTTTTTTTTGCACATCTTCTGCCTACATAATCTTTTTAGGTAGGAGATGTTGGAAAATGAATATTATAGTACAATCTATAACTATAGAAAGTGATGGACACAATTGTGAACACTGTGACCGTAGGGGTCATAAAAAAGGCTCAAGTTTATATAAAATACCTCTGGTAAAGAATTCATTACGCTGGAGAGCTTTTAAGATGAGCTGACCTGAGAATGCCAGCTTTTCATGGTTCATGACTCTGCAAGTATAACAAGTCAAGTCTTTGCAGTGACCTTCCATCCAAACGAGACGTGTCACATCCTTGCCGTGTAGCCTGAGAAGAGACGCAAACTATGTCATGATGAGTGAGCTGGCCTTGGCTGTAAAATGCAAATAATGGAATGGCTTAGACTATCACTTGGAAGAAGATTACAGTCCAAGGCTAAAGCCAGGAGAAAGACCAGTAACATTTGATAAAGACAGAGTGGAGAAAGGCAAGGTAACTTAAAGAGGAGAAGGTAAAAGAGGGATATCTGAGGATTTCAGGGAATGATAAGCTAGGGATTGTCGAAGCTGTAAGACTAAACTAGCTTTATCATTGTGGAGAATTTTAAGGCATTTAAGAGTCCCTTGTCTCAACTACGATGGAAATATTTTGATCGCTATTGACGGATGACTTTAAAAATTAACTTTCACCTTCTAATTGCATCCTTGTAGTGTCTGATTGGAATGATACTTTGAAGATAGTGAGCTTCCAAAATGAATTTCTCCTTCATTATCTATAATCTGTTCGCATGCCTGAGATGCCAGCGCAATTTGAGCTAAATCTGGCTATCAGAAGGACAAGAAAAAAAAAAAAAGAAGAGTGAAAAGTGCAAATGAGAGAGATGAAAATGTAGAAAAGATAAAAATGTCCATATGTTTCAGAGGCTAGCTATCTTTTCCTCTCACTCTCTCTCCCAGTTTCTGTCTGTCTCCCTCTCCCTCTCTGGTTCCAGCACTGACCCCACTCATTAAAGCTGATTAAAACTTTTCCAGCGAGCGCTGTTTGCCCTCAGAAGACGATAACCTCTACAAGGCTGCTACATAAAAGAATAATAGGCGACTACAAAGAGGGTTGGACAAAGAAAAAACCCCTTCGCCCGGGCCCAGCAAGGCCCCAATTGGAACATTTTAGAAAATTAATGAAATTTTAGATCAAATGAATTATAAATTAAGGAGCTGGAGAGAGGAAAAAAAGATGAATAAGTCATAAGAAAATGTACTCTTGCTATCAAACTGTAGGAACATGTTATCCTGCACCAGGCTTGAAGAAACAGGGTCAGGTTCAAACCATGCGGATTGGGAGGAAAACAAAGGTTCCCGCTCGGCTCTGGCTTTGAAGATAATTGTTGCAACTGTACTTGAAAGGGGACTCTGGCCCCAGCTCCTACTGAGAGTGATCAACTTTGACTCAGTGGTTGCTTTTGTTGTTTTGTTGGTTGCCGTTGTTTTTTAGGCAAAGCGGCAGCGGGAATTTGCGGCGTGTGGGAATACTCCTTTTAAACAGAAATCGCATCAAATGCAAGCAGAAGCTGAATGTGTGACACTGGCTTTTTTTTTTTCTATCTAATTAATATAATTCCTTTTAATGTGCTATTAAAAATAAATTTCAAAACGGAGGCAGTGTGGTGGAGGGTACAGAAACTGGTTTGTGCAAAGTTGGAGGCCTTGGAAAAGTTGCAGGTTGCTCGCTTTTTTTCCCCTCTTTCTTTCTCTGTGTGAGAGGCTGGGGAGAGGACAGGACTAACATGACTCTCAGAGATGTGTGTGACTCCTCTCCACGCTGGTCGTTTTTGCATTCAGAGGCTGTCAAATGTAACTGAAAATTTCATAGAAGTGAGCGCTTGGCCTCTGTCAGCTGTCATTTTGTGCTGTTAACTCTATGGTTGCATGTTGTTGAAGTGTTGGTTGAAGTGCTTAACACAGTCTGTTTTGCACTACACGGAAGGCATGCCACACACTAACACAGCTGAAGGGTGTTAAATGGATCATTAGCGCTGAGCTGAAGAGGTGCTCGACCTTTCTCCTCCAGGGGTCAGAGGTCACAAGCCTGAGGAAACAAACCACTATTTGATCAAAGGGCGGTCAAGACTGGTCAGCCCCTCTGAGTTCATTCACTTTTATAAGCTTTATAAGCTAGTTTTTTCCTGGATGTGTGTATGTGCATTCAGGGAAGAAAACCCAAATCTTTAACTGGCCATCAAAATCTGCCCTTAGCAGCTACAGAAGTTTCTTCTGCTCTGATTGACCTACAGATGGCTGTTCTCCCTGAATCTCAATGCTATATCATGGAGCCTCCAAGAACAAATTCCATTGGAAATTAAAAATAAAAGTTTTGATGGTGGGCATTGCTGAGTTTATTAGCCTTGTTAGAAATGGCTATCAAACATCATGCTGCTGTGGTAGATGTGTGACCGTTTCTCTGGGGCTCGTTCTCTTCACTAAACATTTAGATATTAATTGTTTTCCACAACGTCAGGCTTTTCAGCGAGGGCATTAATATGTATGTGCACATTACTGTTTATGCAACTTGTTGGGCCATATCTGGCTAACACAGCAGAAGGCAGCTGTGCAGTAAAGTTAATGCAGGGCAAACTGTGTTTTGCAGTATATTCATATAAACAGTGATAATAGTAGAGTTCAGTTAGCTACTAGCTGTAACTTGGATACTCAACATGTATCCTGCACTTACTGCTTTGCCAAGTAACACATTTGGGAGGCCAGCATGTATAGGCTACTTTATACCTGAGTATCAGTATAATGAGAACAAAGCTGACTTGACAAACACTAGATAGAAGAGTGCAGCATAGTGCAAGCAAATCTTGAATGTTTTATTTCTTCACTTTTTGGCTAATCTTAACTCAGTAGCACAGTATGCAAGCATGCAAATGCAATCAACACAGGAGTTCAGTCATGGTCTGCTGGTCCACCTGGTCCACTCGCCCTTTTCTCTGTGTCTCTGCTCATGCGTTCCAGGGGCGGAGCTCACCTGGTTTCCTGGTCTTTTGCTCCACACCTGGAATCAGTGTTGATTACACACCTGATGGCAGTTGGGTTTGTTACTTTTGACCTACTTAAAGTAGAAGCATTTCTTTAGATGATGCCAGATTGTTGTGTCACAAGCTTGGCTTCTTGTATTGTGAGTACTGCAGGAGATAAAGTGAATGGTGGACTTCCCTGTTTCCAGATGCCCTTTTCTATGAGGAATTGGAGTTGAATTGGAGTTTGTGTTGCTCAAGCACAAGATTTGGAAACAGTTTTGGAGTTGATGGAGAAGCTAGCTGAAGACTACTCATCTGCCCTAGTTAGTTTATTTTAGCCTAAATTTCTAAACACAAATTTTACACACATTTCTTTTATTAGTTTTTGAGTCACACAAACACTGCTAGCCAGCTGACCCAGTCTATGGCCTATTCACCTGTGCACAATTATTTTTATGTGTGAGGCTGACTTTGTGGAAACTCAACAGCTAAATGCAATTACCCCTTGGGACATTATGAAAAAAGGTGCAAGTCATTTCACCTTTATGATCAGCTATATTTCCTCAAACGAGATTGCTCTGACAAGAGCTAAGGGCACTTTGACATTAGGCACTACTGAACTGCACAGCTGTCAGCCCTCTGAACTCCCCTGCTGACTAGTGTTTACATTAAAATCCTGTACCTGTGTATTCTATTATCATCAGCTCTACAACACCTGCATGCATAGGAAAAATATGCACCCACCCTAAATGATCCAAGTCCTACAACTAACTTTACAATAAAATTTTACTTCACATTTCTGGTGCTTTTACAGTGGATGCACAAATAAATTGCCCACTCAAACATTCTTGTGATGGTCTGGCAGGTTGTGGGTAGGTTTGGTGGTTCTTTTTTGTCCCGCCCCTTTCTTCCTCTCCATTTACAATCATTGTCAGGTGGATCTGTAACCCTTCTGCCCCTGTTCCTGCTCATACAATTAAGGGGTCAGTATTTAAGTATGGAGTGGTGCTGCAGTCTCTGTCGTCTTTGTGACAATTAGGCCCCTCTTGTTACTTTTTGAGCTTTATTTGTTTACTGTTGCTTACTTTGCTATTCTGTTTTCCACACAGTAGCCTGTCTGAACCCTCTGTGGAAATTTGGTTTTCTCAAGCCTCGGCCCACTTGGGGACTGCAAACCCCACTGGCCTGCCAGCTGAAACCTGCAAAGAAAGGAACTCACCTGCAGGTCACCTGCCTGCCTGTTCTCTCAGCTACATCCTGTTGGAATTGTAACCCTCCCAAGCTCTCACTCGCCTGTCTGACAAGTAAGGTCACTCGAATAACTCCAAAGACTCAGTATCATGCTGCAGTCACCTTGAGGTCCTTACTTACACAGTACTTATTCTGGCAGGGCCACTGTATACCTCCCCATCCTAAAGCTGCTCCTTCTCTCCCCTCCACAGCTGCCTTATCACATTTTCTTCACCCTCAATAAACCATTTAAACTTGCCAACTGCCATCTGTGTCCGCTCTTTGAGTCCAGTTTTATTCACATTTTCAAAATTGGGACCGGGGCTTAAACCCGAGTTGAACTTTTCACTGCTTCAAGTCAAGTAATTGAAGCTACTACCACTGAGAGTGAAAGAGACCACTGATACACATATGACAAGGTAGTGAGGGTTAATAAGGGAATCGCAGCCTGGAATGTCCTCTAAGGACTTTACTGTGGGTGAGAAAGCGACTGGTGATGAGTGAATTGCTTCCTGTATAGATGCCCCATGAAGTCACATGCTTCCATCTAACCAAATAGCTGGTAAATACTTAGTTTTCTTTTAATGACAAAGTGATCATTTAGTGGTGGCCATCTTTAAAAATAGTGACCCAAATGATGTTATTTTAGCATTATTTGAGCTGTTCTAATTCTGAAATAAGATGGGAAAAAGTTAATCAAACTTATAATTTAATGCAGGATTCTAATTTTAGTTTTTAAACACATGACTTATAATTTGTTGATTTCAAAACTGGACTAAATTAAGATCAGCTGGATGAATACAAACCTGAATTAAAGCAAAAAACAATTTCCCCACATTTTTGTCAAATAAAAATAATTGTAACTGAGATGGAGAATGTGATGAGTGTACTGTATAGCAGTGAAAATTACTTTTAGATTCACTCTTATCCTCATTCTGTGGGTGTCACATAATGCTCATTTGAAACAGCCACTGCATTTGATGGCCAGGGTTTCTGCCAGTGTACTAGAATAGAATAGAATAGAATGCCTTTATTGTCATTATACAGGATGTACAATGAGATTGGAGGGCCACTCCTGTTCAGTGCTAAAATAAAAATATTATGAAAATATTATAATCTAGTATGATCAATATAATCAAGAGATATACAGAAATAAACAATGTGTAAAATACACAAAAAATAGCATGTATAAAAATATATACATACATTGGTGCATCTGTACATTGTAAGAAAAGTAAATATGTGTATACATATAATAATGAAGATGATGAATATTGCACTTGGTGAATGAATATTGCACTAGTGAATGAATACTGGATATTACACAATATAGGAATGTCAGATATTGTTCAGTATGAATAATATAATATTGCACAGTTACAGTGGGTGAGTGTGTGAGTTCAGGGTGGTGATTGCTCTGGCGAAGAAACTGTTCTTGAGTCTGTTTGTTCTGGCTTTGATGCACCTGTAGCGCCTGCCAGAGGGCAGCAGGTCAAACAGGTCAAAGCCAGGGTGTGAGCTGTCCTTGATGATGTTCCTGGCTCTGCTGATGCAGCGGGAGGTGTAGATGTCCATCAGGGAGGGGAGAGGGCAGCCAACGATTCTTTGTGCTGTCTTGACTACCCTCTGAAGCCTGACCCTGTCTGCCTCAGTGCAGCTGCCGTACCATACTGTGATACAGTAGGTCAGCAGGCTCTCAATGGATGAGCGGTAGAAGGTCAGCAGCAGGTTTGAGTCCAAGTTGTTCTTCCTGAGGACCCTCAGGAAGTGAAGTCGCTGCTGAGCCTTCTTGATAACAGCTGTGATTTTATCTGACCAAGAGAGATCAGCAGAGATGAGGACACCAAGAAACCTGAAGGTGTGGACCCTCTCCACATGCTCGCCGTTGATGTAGAGGGGAGCTGGGTCAGTCCTGTGCTTCCTGAAGTCGATGATGATCTCTTTGGTTTTCATGGTGTTCAGTACCAGGTTGTTCTCTGAACACCAGGCTGTCAACTTCAGGACCTCCTCTCTGTAAGCTGCCTCGTCTCCCTTCGAGATGAGTCCGACCACTGTGGTGTCGTCAGCAAATTTGACGATGAGGTTGTTATTGTGGGCCGGACTGCAGTCATGGGTGTAGAGGCAGTACAGGAGGGGACTCAGCACACAGCCCTGTGGGGAGCCAGTGCTCAGTGTGCGGGTGGAGGAGAGATGGGGGCCAAGTCTCACAGTCTGGGGCCGGTTGGTTAAGAAGTCCTTGATCCAGGAACATGTGAGAGGTTGGAGGCCCAGGGTGTGCAGTTTGGTGGTGAGAATGTCCGGGATGATTGTGTTGAACGCTGAGCTGTAATCCACAAAGAGCATGCGAGCGTAGCTCTGCTGCTGCTCCAAGTGGCTCAACACAGAGTGGAGAGCTACAGCGATGGCGTCCTCTGTGGGGCTGTTTGCTCGATATGCAAACTGATGGGTGTCGAAAGTGGGGGGCAGGTGGTCTTTGATGTGCTGGAGAACCAGCCTCTCAAAGCACTTCATGACTACCGATGTGAGGGCCACAGGGCGGTAATCATTTAGGCTGGTGACAGATGACCTTTTGGGCACGGGGATGATTGTGGCTGTTTTTAGGCAGGGGGGGATGACTGCTTGGGCAAGGGAGCGGTTGAAAATCCTGGTGAGAATCAGGGTGAGCTGGTGGGCACACGCTCTGATCACCTTGCCAGGTACTCTGTCTGGTCCGGTAGCCTTCCTGGGGTTCACTGCCAGGAGCACGCGCCGTACCTCATGCTCCTGGACAGTGAGTGGGGTGCAGCCTGGTGGGGGGGGCAGGACTGGAGCAGATGGGTGGTCCTGAGGTGTCTCAAAGCGAGCAAAGAAACAGTTAAGCTCCTCTGCTAGTGACACACTCAGGTCTACAAACCTGGAAGTAAACTATTGATTGTATTAACACTGAGCTCAAAGGCATTGTTGGTGATGACCCCCAGCCCCTAGCACCAAGCTCTCTGAAGCAGAAAAAAAGTGCTTTAAAGGAAAAATGTAAATAGTTTCTGATGCATGTCAGTAAGAATAAATATTTTCTTCATACCGGATGGAAAAGACTTAATAGAACATAAAAAAAAAGCAAAAATAATATATTCTGACAGCACAGAGTCAGGGTTAAAGTCATCACCAATGATGACTTAGACCTTGGAGGGCTGAATATTTATCACAAAAATATGCAACTGGGAAACTGTAAAGAAATAACACAAGGGAATAAAGTTGTATTTTACTTTCTATTTCTCTGAAATAGATTCTCTCTCTCTCTCTCTCTTCTCTCTCTCTCTCCTCTCTCTCTCTCTCTCTCTCTCCTCTCTCTCTCTCTCTCTCCTCTGTGCAGTGAAGATCTACACTCATCAGGTGTAACATTATGACCACCTTCCTAATATTGTGTTGGGTCCACTTCTGCTACCGAAGCAGCCTTGAGATCTGGGGAACTTGGAGGCCAAGTCAACACCTCACACTTGTTGTGCTCCTCATTCTGAGCCATGTTTGCTTTGTGGCAGGTTGCATTATCCTGCTGAAAGAGACCACAGCCATCAGGGAATACCGTTTCCATGAAAGCGTGTAACATGGTCTGGTACAATGCTTGGGCAGGTGGTATGTGCTAAAGTAACATCCACATGGATGGCAGGACCCAAGGTTTCCCAGCAGAACATTGCCCAAAGGAGCACACTGCCTCCACCAGCTTGCCTTCTTCCCATAATGCATCCTGGAGCTAGGTGTTCTCCAGGTACCCGGCCATTCATGTGATGTAAACGAAAACATGAGTCATCAGACCAGGCCACCTTCTTCCATTGCTCTGTGGTCCAGTTCTGATGCTCATATGCCCATTGGTGGTCCTTTCGGTGGTGGACAGGGATCAGCATGGACACCCTGACTGGTCTGCAGCTGTGCAGCCCCATACACATCAACATGCGATGCACTGTGTATTCTGACACCTTTCTATCAGAACCAGCATTAACTTTTTCAGCAATTTGAGCTACAGTAGCTCGTCTGTCGGACTGGACCACACGGGCCAACCTTTGCTCCCCATGTGCATCAGTGAGCCTTGGCCACCCATGACCCTGTCGCTGGTCCACCACTGTTCCTTCTTTGGACTCCTTTTGATAGATACTGACCACTGCAGACCAGGAACCACCTAAGGTTTTAGAGAAGCTCTGATCTAGTTGTGTAGCCATCACAATCTGGCCCTTATCAAACTCACTATAATCCTTAAACTTTCCCATTTTTCCTGCGTCTAACACATCAACTTTGAGGACAAAATGTTCACTTGCTCCCTGATAAATATACCCCACCCATTAACAGGTGCCGTGACGAAAAGATATCTGTTAGTGGCCATAATGTTATGGCTTATTGGTGTCCACATTACTGCTACTGTTGTGAAAGGGCTTGTTTTCACCATTTGTGATCAATATATGAACATTTTCTCTTTTTTTTTTTATTGCCAAGCTTTAGCAATCAGAAAACCAAAAAAAATTATAATTCTAATTTACATGCATCAAATATAGATCAATAGCATCCCATCTAAGGTGCAGTTTGGGTTCAGTCAATATTTATTTAAAACACTCCATCTTAAAATATTTTAACAGAAAAACTGTAAGGCTGTACTGAATGTATAAGGTTTCATTTGAAAGGTAACATCTTCTGGTTTCTGAAAAATGTGTCAGTTTAGGATGTAGCCAAATAAAAAACTACTCCACGCAGTGTGTCCTTTAAAATTCTGAGGAAACTGGACAAGTGGAGGACTAAAAACTAACTAGACAGTAGATGAACAGTTTCTGAAAGTCATGTCCTTAATTAAGAACCGGGGGGGGGGGTGGGGGGGTGGGGGGGGGGGGTCCAGCAAAGACAAGATGTGAGAGATGCATCTGTCCCTTCAGTTGATCCATCTACTGTTCACTGAAGCCTCATCAGAAATGGTCTCAGTGGAAGGGAAGCAGGGAGAAACAGCTGAGCTATCCTAAATTGCACAAGAACTGGCCTGAAAATAAGTGGCAACAGGTCTTATGAAGTAATTAATCCAGATTTGAAAGTTTTGGTTCAAATCATCATTGGCATGTACAGAGGAATTCAGGAGAAAGGTGCAACAGTCTTCTACAGCCATCTATGAAACATGGTGGAGGCTCTGTCGTATTTGGGGCTGCATTTCAGCCAGGGGTGTTGGAAAGCTTCTCAAAACTGATGGTATTATGAATGCAGAAGAGTACCATTAGATTTTGTTCCACAATGCAATTCCAGCTGGGAAGTGTCTGATTGGCAACGGCTTCATTTTTCAGCAGGACAATGATCCCAAACATACTGCCAATGCAGTAAAATCATGCCTGGATAGAAAAACACACAATGAAACACTATCAATCATGGATAGACCTCCTCAGACCCAGACCTCAAAATTACTGAAGCAGTGTCGGATCATCTTGAGAGAGAACAGAACAAAAGGCAACGAACATCCAAAGAAGAGCTTTGAATGTCCTTGAAGGAGCCTGGAGAACTTTTCCTGAAGACTCCTTAAAGAAATGACAGAAAAGCTGCCTCAGAGAGATCAGACTGTATTGAAGAATAAAGGTGGTCACACCAAATATTATTGACTTTGAAGCTTGTTAGAATTGCACACACTCTATTTTTGCCTTACATATACATTTCAGTATATGTTTGCATGTTTCAATAAATCACTGCACCTATTTCCCATTTTTCTAGCAAAATATAAAGAAATGTGGGTGACTCGAGACTTTTGCACAGTGCTGTGAATCTCCACAACATCTAGGGGACCTGCAGATTGAGCTGATAACTCTCCGCAGGTACGATCCTTTACACTGTAGCAGTTTGGGAGGCAAAATGGGTTGCCCGCTAATCATAGGTTTGGTGGTTTCACGGGCAGCGTCTCCTCTCTGCTTTAAATGTTGCTGAAACACCCAAGAGGGTAAAGCCAATGCATTTGTTTGATTATCCATTGGTGGTCTCCCCCTTTGCTTCTCTGTAAGGGCAGTGAACAGCAGCCAGCTCCATGTCAGCTTTCAAAGTGGAAGATAAAGTGAAGTACAGAGAACGGTTGCAAACGGCCTTTTTGCACTAGCAGGTACCTCTGTCAAAATCCCCTGAGGCTGACATGTTATTCCACTGTTTGAGCCAATAACTTGCCCTTTGAGCCATCCAACTGTGTGTCTGAGACAGAGTGTGTTGGATATTGTGTTTGTGTTCGAGTATAAAAGAAGGCTAAAGAAAACATTCTCCTCCCTTTTGTACCCTGACGTGTGTTTGTATATGTGTTGAGAGAAAAAGAGAGCGAGAGAGAATGGCAATGGATATCTCTCACTCTCTCGTAGCCAGCGAGCTCCCGCACGCAAGAAAAAAAACTAGGCTAACAATAGATAATCGGACATGGGGCACTAGCCTTCTTTACAATAGACCATCGCCAGCGCTCCAAGCTTGTTACCGTATGCTCCTCAATAATTAATGTGCTTCTCCCCGGCTGCTCTGCTACATGCCAGGCTTTGATATAAGGTTACTGTGCTTAGGGTCCCGCCACAGGAGGGGTCCCAACTCTAGGAGTGCGGTGTTTCATGTCTTCCTGTTTTAAATGCCCACACAGGCTCCTCTCCTGGACCTGGGTGCCCCAAAAGAAGGTTCTAATCAAGGTCGCACTTCTATTCTTTTTCTGTTTAACAGTCAGCAGTTCTTTTCTTCAGAAATAAAAGAACTGGGATGTTTTTAACATTTTCTTTGAGTCTCTTTGGCAGCAGTTTGCAATTTGGGATTTAATTTGTGAGGAGCTTAAAAAATGACCACAGGATGAACAGTGAACTTTGGGGAAGAAGAAACTTTACAGCATCATGGTTTACTTCAAAACTAATTAGTTATTTAATAATGTGGGCTCATTAACATTACTTAAACACACTTGTGAGCACCACTGTTGGTTGGTGGGTGAATGTGTTTTTTGTTTGTTTTTTTTGTTTAACTCCAAATGGATCCATAATTTATAAAATGCAGATCATACATAATAAAAATAGACTTGAATCCATAAATAGAATCACTCTCCATTTACCATTAGAACAAATACAGGCTGAATTTGCTAAAGGACACACAGCTTAGCTTTAATCACTAATACTTCATAGCAAATTATATATTTCCTTTATAAGTGTTAAACCTTTACTTGATAGCAATATTAGAGAGATGTCATAAAACATGAGAGGCACTGTCAGGGAATTTCAGGAAAACAACCCAAAGGAGGCGGAGGAAACAAAAACACTCCTTCATTGGTGGATAATCCAAAACAAGTCCACACAAAATTTGAAAGAACCAACAGACAGAATCTAGGCAGGAACGCTCAGCCAAGGACAAAGGGAAGACAGCACGATTTACACTAACACACACACCGAGGGCCAATCGGGGGGATGAGACACAGGTGCACACAATAGATGCAATCACAGAGGAGGAAGTCAAACCTAATATAAGACACAGACGACAACTAACTAGCAAAGTAAAACAGGAAGTAAGTAACAATAACTAAACCAGGAAACTCAGACACACGTGAATGAACTTAGCATGAGGGAGTTGACACACAGATACACATCGATCTCAACACCTGACTGACTCAGGCTCTACCTTGTGCTGAGAAACCCAAAAGCAGAATCACGAGACGGTTCTCATTTGGCTAATTTAACTGGAAACACCCACTGCGGGGCTCAAAGGTGAGATGATATTTTCACATGTATGTCAACAAACGATTTGAGGTCGAGCATAACTAACCTTATTATTCCTAGTTTCTCACACAGAAAGTGAGGAGACTTCAGTTTTTCTTTTTAATGTTTCATCCCTTCCATTCTTGGCAGGAAGCAGCTTTATTACTGCATTTCTGTAAAAGCTCAAAATAGCCTGAACTAAAATGACCTTTTGGACAGAGGAAAACATATTTGCCACAATGCTGCTCCCTGGAGAGAAAGTTTAAGATCATCTGCTATATAATGTGTGAAAACTGTAACAGGAAGTTGGCAGGCCCCTCACTGTTCTGACATATGCAGACCCCCACCCCCCACCCCCCCCACGCATAGGGATCTGTCAGTCAGTTTCAGGGGCACAGCTGCAGCAGGGCATGGGGAGAATTAGCCCCCTACTGTGCCCCCCACCACACCACACCCGTCCATCTCCACCCACCAGTCTTCCTTCCCTCCCTCCTTCCATCCACTGCTCATTCTTCCACCCATTCGCCCCCCTAACCGAGGGGCCATCTTTTCCTTTGGTCCTAATCATGGATTTTTCTCCAAATAATGTGGTTTATTTTAGTAAGGGGGTGGGTAGGAGTCAAGCTCGTCAAGGCTGCCCCTCTCTGCCATTTTAAACCTTACTGTATGTGCTGTGGGGAAGTAATGTGACAGGCAAATACATGCCTGTGATGGTGCTGCAGCAAAGCGAAGCTGCTGCTAATAATGCCAGGTCAAGCGGCTCTCTTCTCTTTTGTGCAATTTATTGTTGACCTGTTTCATCTGGATTCCTAAAGTTCCCTGCTTCTCTGCACATGCGAATGTGTGATGGGCAGTGGGTGAAGGGATGAAGGGTAAGAAATGCGGCTTGCGGTCCAAAGAGTGAGGGAATGATTATGTCGGTCAGTTTTTGTGTGCCGAAGGGTTTAGGAGTTCACACTAGATTAGTGACTGGAGGATTAAATTAGGGGACTTCAAGAAAATCCCTCAAAATCTGCTCTGTTTATCCCCATGTAGGCAAACAGAAGTTTAGGTTTTGCTATAAATACTGTATATCTGTGGTAAAAGCACATTAAGTATTTTTGTACTTGTACTTACCCATAAGGTTTCTTTATGCTTTTCATTTTTATAACAAAATGTTACAAGAAAGGTTTTTCTAGGAATTTGAGAGCCTGTGAATGAATCCAACATTATTGGTGTATTTTATCTTAATATCCACCAGCTCACTGATGAGCCATCAAGGGTTAGGATTAAGGTCGGATTTAATTTTTATTTTTTTTTTTGACCACATGCAGAATAGGAACATTGTCAGAAACTAAGACGTGCTGCATTTCAAATGAAGTCTCATGCATTGTAGCATTACAGTTTTCTATTTAACTAAACAGGCATGGAGGAATTTAACCAAACCCTATTTCTAAACCTGATCTTAACCTTAGACGGGTCACTTACGACTTTGTGGATGCTAAGAGGCTAAACCCGCAAATCCAGGAGTTCCACTGAAATGCAAATACTTGCAGTGCTTAAAACTGGAGCACTGTACAAGTAAATTACATGAAAAGCAGAAATACAATTGTTCCCTGGGCTGTACTTTGCTAAGACAAGCATGATCACAGCATCATGATTCACATCATATTTGCACTTTATGCTCTGCATGTGTCAGCCTTTCACAGTATGCATGCATTTTCCATCTACTTGGAGAGCATGTTGGTACCCCTGCATTCAAATCTAGCATTTCCTTTCATGTATGGCCTTGCACCACATGGCTGACCACAAACCAGCCTCCAAGAAATCTCTAAAATAAACATCTGCACTCTCTTTGAGCATGTCTCAACAACCATATGTGGTGTTCTGGCCCGTGTTTTGCTGAAAGGTCCGGGGCTCTTAATGGCCCTGACATTTTGCGTTTAGGCAAAAAGGATTAAACCATGTTTTATGCCTTCATTTTTTTAAAGAAAGCATCCGCTTGCTAAATCAGTGGGTGAATGCTTGCAAAACCAAAATGCAGGACCGCGTAATGACAGCCAGGACCTCTGGTAGAGAGGCCACAGAGGTCGTAAAATAATGTGAGGCGGGAAGGAATACGGGATGACCAGTGCGTAAGTATGGGTTTTCTTCTTAGTTATTCATGTCTTTATGTGTGTGCAGGCCTTGTGATCAGTGAGCCCCAGAGTGGAATGGTCGCCTCAAATAGAGCGCGACAATAGGCTTCATAAGTCAGAGTCTGAGAACCGTGTGACAGTCTGCAGCACAGCAGGAAGGGAGGTGATACCACACCGGTGTCAGGGAGGACGCTCGGATCCTCTCCTCTGTTTCTAAACCACACTAACCAGCCGAGTTCATGACTAATTGTAGGCCAAGTTAAAGCAGATTACAAATTGCGAGTTTCTCATCTTACTGTGGTATTTGCTCTCTAGCATTCACTTAATTTTTGGAGAGTCTTCTGGATGACATCCAGCTCCTCGGGTTTGGTCATTTTTTTTATTAGCGTCTGTGGTCCCAGTTTGAGATGACTGTGTGGTATTCCATCACATTCACAAACCAGTTTCCTCCAGATGTGCTTTGCAGGGAAACTAAAGTTTGAGGATTTCTTGATTAATGTTACCTTTGATTTACTGTGCTCACTAATATACATATAATAACATAACACAGTTTTATTGCTGCTGGTCAGGAGGTTAACCAAAGGATTTTACATACCTAGAACTCAAACACCAATATCAGCCGGTCTTTGTAGTTCTGCCGGTTTGGTTAAACGTAAACGTGTGTGGAGCAGGGGTGAATTTTGTGTCTTGTCTTCCATGTTTTGAAGCAGACGAGAAGTTTTTTTAATCATCGTTAACAAAAAGAAGTGACCAATTAAAGATCGTTTCTAGCTACATTTTTTTGAAAGTTTTTCAAGAATTTACCATAAAAAGTTTTGATTTACTCGCCTCACATCGCAGACCACTCCAAGAAAATAATATAATAGTGATCTGATGTAATTGTACCATTGGTTAGAGCACTCTAAATGCCTCCCTAGTTTTAACTACCTGATTATTTGACTTAAATGCTTCATGTGCGTTCACCTACTTCCAACACATTTACTTAACATGTGCTTTTAATATGCTTTCAACATTTTCTTGCTGTTTTATTCTTATCAGGATTCACCTTAGTTTTCCACTTGATCCACTAATTTTCAGCAAGATTCAAAGCCTTCTGGAATTTACTTTACACTTCTAACAAGTCTCATCTTCAGCAGCAGCAGCCTCCAGGGTTGTGAAGATAAAATCAAGGCAGAAGAACCTAAATTTGCAATTCCTAATATTCCTAAAGTAGCCACTTGAGGCTGGCTCTAAAAGTGGTGCAATCCCCATAGACTCCCATATAAAAACATCCAACTTTACTGCATTTAATACAATTTTTACAGATTGGTACAAAAATGATTATGGCCTAATTGGAATAATTTCCCTCTTCCTATCAGCTGCATGGTCAGTGATTTGTTTTTCTTTTAAATATAGGTTCAAAGTTGGGGTTGTAGGCACTTGTTTGAGTGTCACAGGCAGTTGTAACCAACAGCTGTCCGCTAGGTCACATCTCCATTAATGCTGGACTTCTCAGCTGCGCTTGTGCTGTTTGCACCTTTTGCAGTATTTTAATGGATTTTTTTTATTTTACAAGTTGATAGAGGCCAGAAATATGGAAATATTTCAAAGTATGGAGTCCAGAAACCAGTGAATAATACCATGGTGGCTCTCTGTCTCCCTTTCATATGTCATATAGTCATCTGCATAATGAAGCAAAATTCCCAAAAAACATCATCAACTGAAAGTTTTTGCGTTTACATGAAGTAAAACGAGCAAATTCTACATAATGTAAGTATATCCTGGTGTCTAGTCCATTATTAAACTAGCTTTAAAAGTGTTCAACTGCTTTACCATCACATAATGAAATATTTTTGAGAGTAGCGGGAGAACGCGGGGAGTTATTTCCCGTCAGAATCGGAGCCAAAAATTGCAACAAAAACGTAAAAAGTTAATTAGCAGCAACTGTTAAAGCCAGCTGCTGCACGCTCTCATAATATGCAACAGCTTGGTAATAGCAGCATATTGGTAACATTTTGGAAATCTCTCGAAGAATAGATAATACAAAACACAAACCACTGAACTGTTCATGTAAGTACCTTCTGCAACCAAAATTTCAGTGTTTAATTTCTAACACTTAATATTAAAAATGAGTGGAACAAGCTGGCAGCAGGTGACGCTGAACACAGATAATAATGTAATGATAGCTAAAATGGCACATATAAATGAGCCCATACTGTTTTCTTTTATGGTGCAAAGGTCGGCTTGTTTGTGCCAACGGTGAACTTTTTTTAACAGATTATTATTATATTATTATTATTATTCATACAAAGACATGTATTTTTCTCTAGAATAACACATAAAGTGGGTTGGAGGGGAGATTTCTGTCTGCTGCCTCTGACATAGATCCTTAAAGTTTTTTCTTTTGGAACACATCCAACAATTAAAGAGTGAAATAAACTAATTTGCACTGAGAACAAAAGCATAGGATGCTCCTCAGTCTTCCCTCAAAAAAAAAAAAAAAATCGATGAACCTCTTTAGCCAAAAGAAAAACACATCCACTGACCCCTCCCACCCCCGACTCCCACTTATGATTTTCATATGGTCCCTGAGGAATTTTTTATTATTTCTGGATAGCTGTGTATTGTAGTAATCTATGCATAAATGTATGCGCACAGCGTGTTATGCTAATGGAGGTGCATCACAACTAAATAAAATTAAAAAACCTTCAATGTGCCTTCTGTTCTGAACGCACTCAATAAGCACCAAAGCCCCCTGAGTGGCAACGAAGGACAGATTGCGCCAAAACCAATTATTGCGCCTTTGTTTTAGCGGTTGTTAAGTCCACAGATCTCTTAAGAGCCGGAGCGCTGTTCTGATGTCTTTGAGTCGGGGTTGTTGGTGGATGGCATTAGCCACAGCTAGAGCTACAAAGAGCCAGGCAGCGATGGGGCCTGAGCTCTGGTCCAGATGGCACACTGCCACCGCGACCTTGTCAGCACCTGCTCCCCAGGCACTTTGTCCGGGCATCGCTGGCGGGAACTGAGACAGGCACATCATGCCACCCCATCGCCATGGCAGCTAATGAGCCCCGTGCCCGCTTAATTAAGGAAACCAGCTTAATGCAAGAAAGAGGCAAGGTGGGGCGGGGGGGACATTAAAAAAAAAATTAACACACGCACACACAGACGCAGCATATGCTGGACTGCAACCAACCGAATCAACAGAATAAATACCCCCCCCCCCCCCCCCCCCAAAAAAAAAAAAAAAAGGAGTGATCGCTACTGCCAAACTATCATTAAAATTGGAAATGTAAATCTCCTTATCGGCCTCCCAGTGTCACGAATTAGCACTACAGCTCCACACATTAAATCAAGGCTAAAAATATTCAATTAATAAATGAATGAGTGGTGATGAACTTCTGATTATTTTGGGCTGCAGTCCAAGTGAACCTTATCAGGGAATGTCACCTTGGACTAGGCCTCGTTGGTGTGTTAAATGGCATCGAGGCATCCTTCTATATCAGCTTATTTATTTCTTTTTCTTAAAGAGCCCTCCATATTATGAAGTCTCGCTGCTGTGATGGTGGGGGCTGGCCGTGTTTACGCCTGATTAGCTGAAGCACCACAACATGCTCGTTCTTTAACTCCAGAATAAAAAAGGCAATAAATCATTTAGATTTTATTAAACCCAAAGTAAAGTCACATGCACGTGATGGAATTATGCTGTTTAAAATATTACACATCAGCCCCGCTCCTCCTTTTGCACACGCACACACACGCACACGCACATTACACCTTCTCCTCCTGTGCCCTCATTAAACACATACACTTTGCTGCCTTAGTATGCAGGACAGAAATACCCCTTTAAGAATTATTGCCAGTTCCAACAAAAAAGAAAAAGGAAAAAAAAATAAGACAAAACATGCAGGAAAAAAAGAAAATTCAGTGTCCCTCCACATCTGAGGGCCCAGGGAGCGAGGGAAGGAAGGCAAAGGAGAAAGGAGGAGGAGAAGGGAGGGGGGAGGCTAATGTGCAAACTTGTTTCCGTCCTTTACGGCTCGCCCATCATTTATTCAGCAGCTCGGCGCTCGAGACGGGCCACTCGCATTTGCTTGATACTCAATTATACATTAGTGTACATCACTTGGCAATCTGTTCATATCAATTTAATTGGATTTTAATATTGCCTCTGATCTTGTTGTCCAATTAACAGTGCTGGCTGGCAATAAAGCAGAACCACACACTATGTGACACCTTTGATCCCCACCATATGGAGCCCTTCCATTGATTACCGGCACTGCCACTGAATTTCACTCCCTCAATATGGCCTGTGATGAATGGAGGTGGAGGGGATGTGTTGGGTGGGGTGTGAGGTATGTGCGGAAGGCATCATCATCATACACACCCCCCCACCTCTACCACCACCTCCACATCCACCCAACCACCACTGATGTGATAAAAATTTCACTTCACTGCGCAACTTCATTTATTCTGTTGACATTCGCCTCTGATTAAAAACAATAAAAAGGAGAGAGAGAGAGAGAGAGATGGTGTGGCCATGCCCTGAATAGCATATGCAAATCCAACCCTGGGCATCTATCTTTTGGAAGCCAAGGGGACTGGCTGACTGACTGCCTGCTGCCCACCTGGCACACCGGTACTGTCTTCACAGTGACATCACACTTTACAGCAGTAACTTTTTCCATGCAGTTTCCTTCTTCCATTTTTACCTATTGTCCTCCCAACAGGCCTTTTTCACTCAACCAAAATTTGGTGAAAAGATGTTGATGAATGTGCCAGAGATCTAAACAATGTTGAAATGTGGTTAAAAAGTGAAAGGGTCATTGAAAAGGTGTAACTTTACTTTAATACCGCTTCAAACTCCCCAGACAACCTGCTGATTCAAATCCAGAACCAGCAGCACTAACCGCTGTACCACCGTGCCAACCCCACTGCATTCTTGAACATCTGTTGGATGTGCTTCTTTACTTTTTAGCGTGGGGGGGGGGGGGGGGGGGGGGGGGGGGGGGGGGGGGGGGGGTAATTACGAGAATTGTTGTATATGATCCTTTTATAAAAACAAAATATTTTCTGAAAAGGCAAAACTCACCAAGTGCTGACACACCCAAAGTCAGACTCAAACTTTCAACCTCTTGCTCTGGATGACATGACTCAGGCCTCTGGTAACCATCAGTTGCTAGGGAAAAATATGTATTCTCCACATGGTTGGCAAATGGTTGCTGGCAGTAGGTGAAATTGGTCACAAAGGTGCTGCACAGAAAACCTCCTTGCAATTGCTTTGATTGCTAACATATTGCCAAGGTTGCCTGTAGTTTGTATGGAAGATCCCAACTTGTCCGTAAACATTTGCCAACTAGCTGCTGATCAGCAGTGAAATTATGAAAAATGAGCAACAAAACTGGACGTGGAGACCATAGCTGAGGCCTTAACCAACTGAGCTAACTGACTAAAGTACTGATCAGAGGCCAAGGCTACGACGGTCCAGACATGTTCACCATGCAGTACACAATAACATCTACTTGTAGATATTTTAGAAATAAATTACAAAGACATTTGATTTTTTTCAGTGGAATAATATGATCCATATTTCTTGTTTCTATGAGATGCCTGACTGGACCAATAATATCATCGTCAACATCTGTTTATGCTGCAGTTTTTGCTGTGACTCCTTTTGTCTGTGGAAATAATGTCTTCAGTGTTTCAACAGTGTTTGCTGGGATGTGTCTTCATTTTGAAACAATAGAGAGGTGTAATCTAAACTTGACCTATTTAACCAAATGTGACAGTAAACTGAGTGGATAAATATGAATTGGCAAATGGTTAAAATTAGGTTGAATTCTAGTCTTAAAACTTTTTTTTAGTCCAAAACAATGTCCATGGTTGTTTGGTGCTTGGGGGTTTATTTCTACCCTTTTGTTTCTCTCCTACCATCTTGGCCCTCCCTCCTCCTCATGTTTGTACCTTCTTCCCCTTTTTATTCCCTTTTCTGATGAAAATTAAAAAGTGAAAGAAGGGAAATGTGGAAAAAGTAGGAGAAATAGCAGAGGATTTGGGGTGGGGGGTGGCATCCATTTTTTATGGGGACTTACACGAGTCCTCAAAGTGGAGAACAACAAAAGCAGAAGAAAAAGTGAGCTGAGCAGCTCACTTGGCCAGAGCTGAGGTAGTTTTGGTGTGAAAGTATTCCACTGGTCTTGTTCACATGGAGCTGGAGGGCAAGCTGTGCTCCTGAGATGTGCATGATGCAGGGGGGGGGGGGGGGTGGAGATATCAGGGTAAAAATTGGGGAAGTGGAGGGGTGGGTTGGGGGGGTGCTGCAGAACAAGGAAATGGGTTGAATGCTGGCTCTTTGGAGGGTGCGGTTGGGAGTAGCACATGCCCTAGTAAAACATCTGAAAGGGCTTTGAAGAACTGTGTGTGTGCGCGGAGTTGTGCTCACTTTGACCCAGTTGAAAAGGAAAGGTGTGTTTTCACTGAGTGGACAGTTTCACCAGTTTTGCCTGCAATGCCCAGACACTTAGTGTGTGAGGCCTGATGTCTGGTCAAGTGGTCAAGACTTCTGCAGCCTCTATGACTGACTAACCCTCATCTATCTATCTATCTATCTATCTATCTATCTATCTATCTATCTATCTATCTATCTATCTATCTATCTATCTATCTATCTATCTATCTATCTATCTATCTATCTATCTATCTATCTATCTATCTATCTATCTGCAGTTCGCCTACTTTTGAGATGTCCAAGTATTACACCACTTATCTGTATGTGTGCCATTCTCTCCCTCTTTTTCCATGTCCCTGTTTAAAGCACCACTGAGTGCCAGTCTATCATTAGAATAATTAATTGTTCAACCAAGTGGCATATTCAGAGAGAGCCACTCGGGCAGAAGCAACAAGACAGCGGTTAGTGAGGAGGAGGAGGAGGGTGAAGTCAAGCGTGAGGGTACAAAACACAAACAGGTTTTCCTGTTATGAGCCTGAGCAGGCAAGGGGAAAAAAAAAGGAAGAAAAGACAGAGAGGAAATTATGCCTACTCATCTGTAATACGTGTGTATGATTAATAAATTAATCAAACTCCTTTGTTGACCTTTTGATCACTGAACAGAAGGAAGATTTGCTGGGGTTTTTGGGAAGCTGGTCACTTTACAAACTGAATGTATAAAGGTGTGAAGTTAAGCATGAGAATTATCAGAAGCAAAATATGAAATATGTAATCTGCAAATGGGAACAAGCATAATGTAAAATACTGTAACTTACAGTACAGACAATGTAATCCAGCCAAATAGTCCAGGTATGATTCCAATCCCAGCTTAAAAACATGGAGCAAAATAAGCTGTTGTTACTTTAGTATTGTACATTGTTACATTTGTTTAATTAACAAAGGCAATTTTAAATGAAGCTCAAACTTTCAAACTATGTAAGGCACAGAGTGGTAACAGTGTACAGTTTTGGCTCTTGCATTGTTAAAACACTCCCACTATCTGCTCTTTGCACGGCTAGTATAGTTTCACATTTAAGCTCGTTTTGAATCACAGACATTGATCACCATCATTAAACATTATAAGCAAGCTGGATTGAGCGTCAGTTTATGAATTTTTGATGCATTGGGGCATGTAAGCATAATATCTGACATGCTAACACTACAGAACAAATCCTGCAGATTTAGGCACCTTAAACCTACAGGATTTCTAATGGCCAGCAGGGGGCGACTGCTATGATTACAAAAAGAAGTCCATTTAACTACAATTTTGTAAGGCACAATTTTTGTAGTTTTTGCCCCTACACACCACCACAGTGGATTTTAAATCAAGCAACTGAGATGTTGTTTTTAAGGATTAACTGTTTAGGAATTAGAGACATTTTTATACACAGTCCCCCATTTTCAGAGAGTCAAAATTAATAGGACAAACTAACATGATTTAATATAATAAGGGTGGTCTTTAAATCTTGGATGAAACTTCTTTGCAGTCAATGACTGCAGGAAGTCTAGAACCCATGGACATCACCGAGTGTTGTTTTCACTCTTGAGATCCTCTGCTAAACCTTCACTGCAGCCACCTTCAGTTGCTGCATGTTTGTGGGTCTTTTTGCATTCAGTTTTGCATTTAAAAACTGAAAAGCATGATCTGTTGGGTTGAGATCAGGTGACTGCCTCTTGGGTTGCTTTTGCAGCATGCCTTTGGTTATTATTCAATTCTACTGTGAACCTCTCTGATCAGTTTAATCTGGCCGTCTTGTTCTTGAGTGTAACCAGTGGTTTGCACCTTGTTGTAAACCCTCTGTATTTCCATTCATACAGGCATCTCCTAATTGCAATATTTGACAATGGCACACCTACTTGCTCACGAGTGTTCTGGAGTTGGTTAGATGCACCAGATTGTTGATTTGGCCACTCCTGAGGTTTTTCCTGTTTCTTTGATGAAAAGCTACAAATTCAACCCTTTGACTCAACTTCAGGTATTATGTCTGCTTCATTTGTCACGAAATAATGAAGGGACAGGCTTCATCTGGGCATAAAACTGCTTGTCAGTCAGTTGTCCCATGAATTTTCTAAAAGTTTCTGTGTGGAGCGTAAATGGGTCTTCATGCATCTCATTACCTGCGTTTCTGAAAACCAGAAAATCTGTCCCGCAGCTTAGTCCTGTTAAATTTTTTTTGAGGTCTGAGCAGAATATCAGGCTCTTTAGCTGCTATACACTTTACCATGTTCATTATTTGTTGTTTGGTGCCATGCAGGTAATGTACAACACGTGCTTTGTTTTGAAGAGCTGCTGGTTAGAACAGAAAAAAATGACACTGATCTCAAGTTGTGGTTCAGAAAACCAAAACAATGAGCTGAGATAACCCCCCCCCCAAAAAAAAAACAGACCAGGGTGCACTAATTAAGCTCCTTTACCTTGTCTACACAGGCATGTCTGCAAGCCACTTTGCAACCCTTCTCCACCCCCATTCCTGACTTAAGTCACCAGTAGCTGCTGTGTTCTGTTTTGGGCCTTCCTGGCTCTCTGGGGGAGCACTTGGAAAGGTGAGGATGTGTTTTCTTCCAGCTCTATTTAAATAGAAATATAAATTCCAAATGACTATTGTGGTCATAACTACTTGTCATTGGCAGTGGCACCACACGCCAATATAAGATACAGAACACGCCAAAACATCAACAGAGAGTCTAATCTGATCATTCCCCAAAGAGGAACTGAGGAACTGTCCACGCTTATACATTTAGTAGTCTGACATCATCATAACTCCCACAGGTCACTGCTGTCAATCTATAGCTCCTATTTTCAGTTATTTACTCTTTAAACCTCACATTGAACACTTAAAATGAACGTACACATCTATATCCTCTCTCTGACTGGAAGGTCTGTCAGTTTCCAAGTTTCTTTGGCAATAATCCAAGCCAAGCTCTATTTTTTTTATTTATTTTTTTTGCCCTGTGTCTACAAACAGTAACATATTACTTTCAGAAAACACCCTATTAAAAAAACATTGGCATTTTACCATGCTTAAAGATGCAACAGAATCTACTATTAATTATCCTCAACCAACACATTCTCATGAGAAACATGAGAGGCTTTGATCACAATGTGTAACATTCTAACTCGTCTCCATAGCAGATGGATTGAAGTCAGAAGTGACACCTACTACTTTGCCTGGATACTGTCTGAAAGGGGCAGACAAGGTGTAGCTGATGTCATCACCTTCGTATGCCATTAGTAAAGTCTATTTTCACTCTGTGATAATGTGTCAGCTTCCAACAGGTCTGATCAGGGAACTGGTGATTGTAGTTTTACACAGAGATGTACTGATAGTGAGCAAAGCATGTGTTCCTTAATAGTGTTGGTGGAGACTGAATTCAAACTTTGACTCATGAAAAACACACACACACACAGACACACACACACACACACACACACACAAACAGTTAATCCTGCCAGTTTTTGTTTTGATTTTTTTTTTTACTTTCTCTTTTTCTAGTTCTTCAGACAAAGGGGAAGATTGTTTAATCAAAAGACCAACAATTGAAGCATTTAGAGAGTAGAATGGAAATCTGGTATTTGAGGTGGGATGGAAGCTACATTGTTTCATTTACAGCATTATTAATTTACCATTTCTGTTTCCACTTAAGTCAAGCATAAAAATGTATTTGTGATAATTTAGAAACTTCCATTTTCAGGGTTTTTAATGCATCATTTCTATTAAGTGTTGTAGCTTAATGATGTTTAAGCATTTTATGAAATAAAGGGAATTTTTTCTGATTCCAGTTCTTGTCTCAGAGATCCAGATGTTACAAGAAAGAGTTAACAGTTATTTATTTATCAGTTGTTTGTCAGGTGTTCCCTGCATATGAATTAATTCATTAATAAATTAACATTCTTAACAGAGTATTTGGTACTAAAAGTCCTTAGGTCAGTCATTTCTGGTGCAGCCAAACAGAGACCATAACATCTGTATGTATATTTGGTGGTACAGCTCTGGTCTTTTTTAGCTCTGGTTTTTTGCACATTTGTCACACTAACATGCAATTTTAATATTAGACAAAGATAACCTGAGTTAATACAAAATGCAGTTTTAAAATTATGATTTCATTTATTAACAATAATAAACAATAAACTATAAAAACCTACCTGACCCTATGTGAAAAAGTTATTTCCTCTTAAACCTTATAACTTGCTTAAAGAACTGCAATCAAGTTTGTGGTAACTAGCAATGAGTCTTTCACATTAATGCAGAGGAATTTTGGCACACTTTTCCATTTTTAATTGTTTTAATCCAGCCACACTGGAGAGTTTTCCAGCTTAAAGGCCTGTTTAAGGTTATACCAAAGTAACACAGTTGGCTTTAAGTCTGGACTTTGACGAGGCCATTCCAAAACCATCATTTTGGTTTTTGAGTCTTTCGGATGTGGACTTGCTGGTGTGTTTTGGATCATTGTCCTGCTGCATAGTCCAAGTGAGATTGAGCTTTGGGGCACAAACTGATGGCCAGACATTCTCCTTCAAGATTTTCTGGCATCAATTACTGCAAGTTGTCCAGGTCCTGAAGCAGTAAAGCAGCCCCAGACCATCACACTACCACCACCATGTTTGCTTGTTGGTATGATGATCTTCCTATGAATTGCTGAGTTAGTTTTATGGCAGCTATAACTGGAGTCAAACCTTCCAAAAAGTTTAACTTTGGTCTTGTCAGTCCACAGAATATTTCTCCTGAAGTCTTGAGGATCATCAAGATGTTTTTTGGCAAATATGAGATGAGCCTTTGTGCTTTGGTGGTTTTCGCCTTGGAACTTTCTCATGGGTGGCATTTTTTGGCCAATCTCTTTCTAATTGTTGAATCATGTATCTTTGACCTTAACTAAGGGAAGCGAGGCCTGCAGTTCTTTAGAAGTTTTTGGGGTTCTTTTGTGACCTCCTGGATGAGTCACTGATGAGCTCTTGGAGTAATCTTGGTAGGCCACCCACTCCTGGGAAAGTCACAAATGGCTTTGTAACCCTTTCCAGACTGACAGATGTCAGTAAGTGTTTCTTAGCTGTTTCTTTAGATTGTGCCATGATGTGCTGCTCTTTGAGATCTTTTAGCCTATTTCACTTTGTCAGACAGGTTCTATTTAAGTGATTATCAACATGCCTGGCAGTAATCAGGCCTGTGGTTAATCACAGTTAATTCATGATTTAACAAGAGGGGTAATTACTTTTTTCACATAGGGCAACGTGGGTTTGGATAGCTTTTTTCCCTTAATAATTGAAATCATTCTTTAAAAAATGTATTTTGTACTTACTCAGGTTATCTTTGTGTAATGTTAAAATCTGTTTGATGATTAAAAAAAATAAAAAGAAATCATGAAGGGAGTACTGTACTGAAGGCAGGGAGAGCAGCAGACTCTCAGCACAGAACAGACAAAATTTATGTGAAAACAAAAAGCTTCAGAGGACTGCATAGAGTCTTGTGAAAAGATAAGTCTCTTCCTGCTTCTATAGAAATTTGCAGGGTAAACAGCAGCCAGGTGCTGCTAATTCAAAGCACTTTATTGTTTATTCATCAGCAAGTGTCACCACCTCTCAGAAACTGACATTTCAGAAGCTTGTTGATTTGTAGAATTCAGCTATATTCTAACATCCGAGGGGTGGATGTCCCAGCAAATTCACCCCAAGGTCAGACCATCCAAAACTCAGAGAAACTGTAAAAAAAATCAAAGAGCTGCATCTCAGACCCTACAGGCCTCGGTTAGCATGTTTGGAAGGAGAAAGCCCCTTCTCTTTAAACAGAGCTTGGCAGCATGGCTGAGATATTTGGAACAAGGTGTTTAGATCAGTGTCCTTTGGATAGACAAAACCAAAGTGGAGATGTTTGTGCTGATGTGCTGTGTGTGGTTACCATCAAACATGGTGCTGTGCATTGTGGCCAAACACCTCACAACAGCTGTCAAGCACAGCAGTGGAGGGGTGATAATTTGGGTTTGTTGTGGCGGGACTTAAGAGAACTGCGCCCGCAAACATCAATGAATTGAACCAACGTTGTAAAGTAGAGTGAGCCAAAATTCCTTCACAACAATGTGAGAGACCGGTAAAATCAGACAGAAAACCACTTCAAGCTCCTGCAAGGCGGTTCTACAACCTACAGAGACATAGGATGTCTGTGGGCAGGTCCTGTACGAGATATGTCATTTGGATGTGTAGAATGGTATCAGCTAAGCCACTGGCAGATCTGGACTGTCACCTGATCTGACATGAACTTGACATTACTACGTTCAGTTTGTTGGAACAAGCCTGTCATGAAATCCTGTAGAAAAACAGGAAGCATAAATTTGTCATTGATGGATTCAGGATTTACACTGTGGGCTACAATATAAGTCCTGCTTTTTTAAGTGGAAATATTTTCTGTTCCACATACACTGTTACAACACTCATGTTAAACAAAGCCAAATCTGAAAATGATAACGTCAACTTATGTGAAAGTACTGTAAGGCGTGTGAGTAGAAATCTCAGGTTTCAGAATGCTGTGAAGGTTTTGTTTCAGATGGTGGCCGTGCCACTGAAAAATGAAAAAGATTCTTAGATGTTCAGTGATGGAAAACAAAAGGCTGCAGTTTGAGTTGATTTCAATGTTTCGGATGTTTGCTGTATTTGCATGCAGCTGCATGTTGTTGCATTTCTGTGTATTTCCTATCAGACCATTTACAAGAAGCAATATGGCTAAATATGGAAAAGCAAATCCAGTGACTACAGATGTCATGTCCACTTTCTACAGTACCTCAATAATAGTTCCAAATGTTTTCCACATATAAAAGCATTTTGGAAATGAGTTTGGTCTGATGTAGACAGGTTCCAGTAAAGTGCTTTAAATCGCCTCATCTGTATCACGCAGAGCAGTGGGAGGAGGGCTAGTGGTTGGGATGGTAGATATGTGGATGAAGGGTGGTGGTGTGTGGGGTGGCTGCAAATGGTTGGGAGGGGGGTACTCATCCTATTCTTATCTGCCATGTCGCCCAATCGATAACTAGGACATCTAGATAAGGCCTCGAAAGCCTTGTGCACACACAGTTATCCCCCTGAACCACTGAAGGACACACACACACACAAACACACACACAACTTCATAGATGGCGAAGAACACATAGTAAAACACACAGCTTGAGCACTCTGTTTGCACACATACACATGCTTAAATGTAAATTCACACTCCCCTCTCTGCTCTATCCCGCAATCTGTTGCCTCCTAAATCACCCTCCCAGCAGTCCCCGGGTCTAGATACACATTTCTGATAGAACTCAGAGTACTGACTGCCGCAACCTCCCTCCCGCCCTGCCCATCACTTTGCCACAAAATTCGTCGCTAAGCTGTGGCGTTTTACGCTTGATTGGTCAGCAACTATTTCCTCTGGTGGAAGGCACATCTGCTTTCTCCATCCGTTCTCCAACCGTTAGGGTCCCAGAAGGCAGTGTTAAATTAGGGAACACTGTAGCTTTATGCAGTGTTATGAACCAGCTATAATCTGATGCTGACGTGACCCAGAGACCCTGTAGAGAAACAAAGAAGGGGGTGGGTAGAAGCCGTAAATGAATGTGTGCCTTTTTGTTTCTGCTTACAGGCAGTAGAATATCGCCTATATTCCACTCGCATACTGTACATTGGACTGACTTGACAATTTTAATCTCATTTTGATGGTGCTAAGGCCACATCTCACAGGAGTTCTTTTTGATCTTATTCTGAAATTCAGAGCAGCTCTTACTCTTTCTCTTTACCACTTCCTTCTCTCTCTTAGCACTCCTCCCTTCTTTCTTTAAATTATCAGTGCAGCTTGTGTGCGAGTGTGTGTGTGTGTGTGTGTGTGTGTGTGTGTGCAGCTGGATGACTGGCCAAGGTCTTTGAACACTAAGACCTGGATGAAGGATTGAAAGGCCCCTTGAAGCCCCTTCAGCCAGCACTGACACCCTCCGGGGGCAGAGGAGCTAGGGAAGGGAGATCAAAACCAGAGAGAAGAGGCCAAGAGGTCGATGTGAAGCAAAAGATCCGGGGAGTATCTACAGTCCAAGGAAGTATCTGTGGTCTCTGCAGAATTTCTAGAAGGGTCAGCTCAGTGAGCAAAAAAGGCATCAAAACTGGGAAGAGTGTGCTGCTGTGAAATGTCGGCTACTCCAGTAGAAGAACGGGTTGAAACATCGCCCTGAGGGGCTATGCCAGGCCCAATGGCATCCAATCCCTGTGATGGTGTGGTGTAGATATCACACTTGAAATGTCAGACGCCTGTCGAATTCCTGAATTCTGAACTTTGGATTGCCAGCGAAAACCAACTTCACAATAGGTTCATTTGGGTTTGCAAGTCCCGATGACGACTTGCGGACATTTTGTTCCTGGTATTCCTTGAAGTCTGTCATTGTTTCAATGAAAGGCACAACAATGAGGTGAAGTAGAGATGAAGCAATTTTCTGTCCCTCTCATTTCTCTTTGTCTCCTCAAAAGTATCCTTGTTAAAGCACAAACTGTTTCAAAGCCTCTTTCAATTGCCTCCCACTCGCTACTTTACAATTCAACGAGAAACAATTAAACAAGTGAGTAGCCCCAGCCATGACACCAAACAATGAAGCACTGTGATGGCAATCAATAACAAGTCTGCGATTCACCTCTCAAGGTCGGTGAACTTAGCAGCTCGTTTCATAGGCTCGTGGTCATTGAATGCTGGTCTGAATAAATCCTGGGCTGAATCCTCTGGTAATAATCTTTAATTCCGATCCACAATTAGTCTGCCCTCTTCGTATCTATCACAGGCCAAAAAAAGGCACCTGGGGCAAACAGGAATAAAAACAAAAAAAGAGTCAAGAGAGCATTTCTCATTTAATTATTCATCCATTATTTCAGTAAACAGACGTACAGTTGGATGAATATTTTGCCTATAATCAGCCGAACTCTCTTAGAATCTTTGGATTTTGCTCATATTCATTTTTTTTTCTCTATAACCTTCATCAGTCCAGTGTAGAGCAGCTGAAGACACATATGGGCATTGATTTTTGCCCAGAGCCATGTGGGCTGAACTCAAAGCGAGCTTGTCAGAAGAGTCGGCGAGAGGGGAGAGCGAGAGAGAGAGAAAGAAAGTACGAACGAAAGACAGGCGGGAGGACGGAAATCTCCCCAAACAAGCATCTGACAAAAACAAGGTGCAGGCCTGACCGCCTGACCCTCACTACTTTGGGCACCTGAAAAAGAGAGGAAAAAGAAATAAGAGCGAAACAACAGGAAGAAGGCAGCATAACAAAAGAGAGCTGCTTTCATTTTCCTAATTTGTGCTCGCCTTTTCTACATTTTCAACAAAGAAACTAATGCCCACTTCGAGTGTGTCCGTTGGGCCACAATCTGTCGGCATGCTTTGATGTGCTCATTGCAGCCTCCTCTGAAGTCCTGTACGCCGAGTTCCTCTAACAAAGGGAATAAAATAGGAGGATAAAGAAAGACGAGAGAGAGAGGGAGGCCTGTTTTGTATTTGGCAAGGCACTGCTTGTATTCCTAGCGGACATTCTGCCTTCAGCTCTCATTCCTCGCGCTCTCATTCCCCGTCTTCCTCCTCTCCAGCACTGGTCCTTGTTGGAAGGTAAAGACTTGGAGAAAGTTAATGATCAAACAGGTAAATCTCATTTTCGTTTGATGTTTATTTATGTCTTTTCTCCATCCCTGCAGCATTCTACCTGAGACCCCACACGGGTTTGTTCTTTTCTCCTGTTTTAAGTGCCAAAATGTACCTCTGTCAAACTCCCAAACAGGTGTGAATACTGATACAACAGAAACTAACTGTAAATTATGTCAAGGACAAAACAGTTCCTCTAAAACCTCCTTTAAAAACAGATGTTTTGGCCACTTGGCGGCAGTGCATAAATGTATTTAGCGTATATAACACCAAGATATTTGGTGAAATGTATACTGCAAACTTCTATGCAAACAGTTTCCTCTTTACACACTCAGATACTTGTGTTTTGTGAACACCTGCCAAATGTAGGTCCAGCATGGACTCTGCTCAGCTTATTAGGCCTCTGTCACATCCAGTGAAAAAAGTCTCTTTTGCAGCTAATAGCACCACTATGTTCATCAACTGCTTGCTTCCGCAATAGTTCCAATAGCTACTAATGACAGGTAGCACATAGTTGCTCTATCAGCAGGCTTCTAAATAAAGTAGCAGTAACACCAGAGGTAAACTGCCTGTCTGGTGCACCAGGACATTTACCGATGACCTGAGGGCCATTTTGACATGATGTGAGCGGTAAATTTAACCAGCAGTGATCCAGGAAACAGGAATGAGTTGGTGAACCTCTCAGAGTCCACACATAAAGCGCTGCTCTCTTGTTCTTACCAGCAGTCCTTGTATGGCCTCCAAAGACAGTTATCTATTGCTCATCCCCTCCAAACCTGTGAAAGCCTGTTTTTAATGTTGTTCAGTACAATTTAACTTTGGGGCTGAAGTTATAATGATCCCAAAATGTGTCCTTTATAAAACACACATTGAGAAGCTTTGGACCAAACTGAAATTGAAAATAAGTTTGCTTGTTAGAAATACTTCTTGTTGATTCCTGCAACTTTTTTACCTTTAGGGAGATCTGTTTCTGAATTAATCTGAGCAGTACCTAAAGAAACAGGATACTGCATATCTCTGTGTTTTACATTTTATTACTGCAGAAATCATGTACATCACTGTTTTCTGTATGCTGCTGCTAAGTTGCCATCTTAACCCTGATTTGTTTTCATATATAAATCTCTGCGTAGCCTGGTTCTGTGTACATACATAATGATTCTTGCAGTAACTTAATAAATTCATTTAAAATGTGTTTGTACCTGAGTAGCTTGTGCATTTTTGGAGTTACCAGCTTTAGGAGTTAGAGGCAGATTTGTGCCGATTTCTTGCTCACTGCAAATGTTTAAGGAGTTATTTTTGTAACTGAGAAATTTAAGTTTCATTTTCATTAAAACTTGCAAATATACTAGACTGCACATGACTAATATGTCAGGTGCCAGGTAAAAGTTGATTACAAACCTTGAAAACAGTGGAAAAAAAAAAAATGGGCATTTTTCAGAGCCTTAAAATAACATCTGATTGGATCTGCTGAGGAAATAGAAAGTCATGGTCCACTTTTCTAGACATTTCAACTGCTTCACAAAGTCTTTGTCACCAGAGTTTAAACTGAATCTGCTGAGAAAGACCTTGAGATTTGTTTAAAAGTTGTATTTGTTTAATTTATCTCCATTCTGAGGCAGTGGAATGCCCTGAAGCAAATTCATGATTTCCAGACTTGCACACGCCTCTGTTCATACTACAGCCACATGGGGTATGCGTACATAGACATATGCACACTCAAAAACACAACAGTGACCTCATGTCAGCAAGTAAAAGAATTGCATTTGACTGGATGTAATGAGCAAGTGTAGAGAAAACATTTAATGAGAGCAGGATGGACCAATCAGTACATGAAGCAAGTATATTATTTTTTTTTCTTTTAAAGAATTGGACACTACATGTTGTCTCAAATTTTAGAATGACAAAGAAAGGGTGTGACATGATCATTTGGAGCTGCTACAGTTCCTCATTTTCTGTCATTATAATAGTGAATGCTCATACTAATGATGGCAAAAGTTTCAAACAATAGGATCAGAGTATGTGGAAGCAATCCAGAAAAAAACAAGGGTTCCTGTTTCAGACTGCTCTAACTGTCCATCCCCAAACCAGCAACATACATCAAGACACACGTGCTAAACGAGGCAGCTGTGGTCCAGGTGTGAGAGCTGGTCACAGAGCGGGACATTTACTAAATGCAAGGGTGGTGGGTTAGTAAAAGCTCCTTTAGTTCACATGACTAAATGTCCCTGAGTAAAATACTGAACCCCAAATTAGCAGGAATCATCCATTAGTATTGTGTGACAGATAAAACCATAGAAAAAGTGCTGCATGCGCGTGCATGTGCATGGGAAAATGTGGCTGGTAGTACAAAAGCACTTTGCTAAGCAAGAGCAGAAAGAGTTGAGTGATATTTACCACTAACCAAAAGGAACCTTGTGCACATCATAAGATGACATTATGTGACACAGTGGCCTGAAACACATCTCATGCACAGTCCCACCTCATCCTGTTCAAACCCTCTACAGCTGGAAATTAGCATAATGGCTCCCGTTAAAGAATCCCTTTAGAGTTTCTTCAGTGATCTGCCAGTATTAAACTTTCTTGTTTTCTACATAACTTTATTATGCCATTACTAAAATCATTTTAAAGATAGCACTTGCTCAGAACATAATGCATGAAAACTACTCGCTACTGAAATGGTACACTGCAGGTCCACTTCTGCAGAGCTAGATTTCTGTTGTCTGAAATCAATCACCGCCCTCCATCTGAGAGACACACACACACATCCTTTCTTTCACATCAAAGGTGTGTCTGTGTTTTCTGTGTTGTGTAAGCCTGTTCTTATTCTGTACACTTGACCTTCTGGCACCAAGGCCCAGTTATGGCTGAGAGAGACAACAAACAAAGAGCAATCTCTATCTCCCAGATCATTACGCAACCGACGCCGGGGAAGGCACGGTACAGAAATAGCCAAAGGGCAAGGTGGACGGCCCATCGTCAGGACTCATCTTTTACACAGCCTGTACACCTGCATGCTGACACACTCACATGCACAGACACACACATGCACTGATGTGCCATATGCAGGCTTACCAGCACCTCAAAGACACATACATTTACAATAATAAAATGTACATCCAAGAGCAGCTGCTGCCATGTGTGAAAGCTTCATGAACAAGTTTGAACTTGAATAAAAGGGTATGGACAGGGACAAATCTACGACCCTCCAGGCTTATGAAAACCTTTCAAATTACATTGGATAAGCTCAAAATTACATGGAGGTTGAGCTGTAAACAAAGCCGCTTCTGTCTGTCCTAAAACGCTGACCTTTTTGGAGATACAAGGTTTGCTTCAGGAACCATTGAAATGGAGTTGTGCACATAGATACCTGCTTGCAGCGTGTCCAGCTTAGCAAACAATACATGCCACATAGGCAAACGAGCATGCAGTAATAGTATTTAATATCCTGGTGTGAAAAAAGCATTAAAACAACAATCAAAGTGATTCTGCGCGTAATCACTAGGAGCCAGTCCTTTTCATGCCACAAACAACACCCTCAATCCCCACCTTAACCTTTGTGTTTGTTATAATGCCATAAAATTACATGTGGGCAGAGGTTAAACCTCTAGCAGCACTTACAGCATAAAGAACAACTTTACTGTTAGACTGATACATTACGAGGTCATCATATTAGTTATTACAAACATTTAAAATAGAATATGTATATAATAGCAAAACTACAAAACAAACAATCATGTACATGTATGTACTATACATATTTCCCATAGGGGTGCTTAAAAAGATGTGCAAGGCATATGGTTATGTGGCTTCAAGATAGGCGGCACTGTGTTTGGTCCATAAACTCAGGATGTGCAACTTAATGATGGAGTTTAAGTTTTGCTCCACTTGATGTTACATTGATTGAAGCGGTTTAGCCAAAAGCCACATGTATGTATGTCCAGCCCCTCCATGACCTCACCACCTTATTGTGCCGGAGAGGTTTGCATGACCAAGGAGCTATGCTGCCAGGGACAACTTGCCTTTGCTAGGGTCTACCAAAGCAAATTAATCCTGGGTGAGGATCCAGACATAATGTGAATCAGAAAACGCCTGTTATGAGTTTAAAAATGGATCATTTCACCTGTTCTGGAACATAGATACTGGAGCAAGGCCTGGAGTTGGGTTTCATTGGTGAAGACCTACTGGCCAGGCCCAGCCCAGATTAGCCCTCCAAAAGAAGCGGTAATAATGGTGAGTTAGAAGGAAAGGACACTGCAATCCAATTCCTGGTTGCCAAAAGCATACAGTAGGACTAGAGTGTTGCTGACCTCAGCCTGGGATATAGTCAGGCAGTGGAAGGAATACTTTGAGGATCTTCTTAATACCACTTGCACACCTTCATCACTGGAAGAGTCTATGGACATAGAAAAGACTCACCCATCACCGAGGCAACAACTGTTGCATCATCACTGACAGTCATGCCACTGGTAATTCACTGACAGCTCTCCAGTTTTATATTTTAGATGAGATTAAGATACCAATAGTTCCTTACTTTGTAAAAAACGTGACACAGAAAAAAAACACACTTGCTCCTTACATATATTTTCCTTTGTGGGGGCACAAAGTTCCACCTTTTCAGTCCAATGAACAAAGTACTTCCAAGCTTTTAGTGCCTTTTACTGAACAAAAGAGGCTGCACTTTAACTCTGTTCAGCAGATTTAAAGCAGGAAATCCTCAACTGTAAGAGTCTTCCTTCACATGCTACTTTGGAAAGTTTAGTATCAAAGGTAGCATTACAAAGCCACGCCAATTGTTAAATTATCCTGGCATCTCCAGCCTTGTGTATTTTCATTGTCGCATCAGGGACGCTACAAAAGGTCGATATGGCACTCAAGTCCTGAATAGAATTATTAAAGAGAATTATGTAATGGCAAAGGCAGCAGGCTGCACTAAAAACACCAGCTTAACAGCCAAACCAGGAGACATACAAGTCGTGTTATTGAATGCAGTATTGCAGTATTTATTGGCAGGCATATCTACTCATTTTCTATCTATCTATCTATCTATCTATCTATCTATCTATCTATCTATCTATCTATCTATCTATCTATCTATCTATCTATCTATCTATCTATCTATCTATCTATCTATCTATCTATCTATCTATCTATCTATCTATCTATCTATCTATCTATCTATCTATCTATCTATATAATGGCATTTGAATTAGAATGGCATTTGTTCAGCTCTCGGCTGAACTGGAGAAGTTGATCATGTCAGAACTGTGAAACTATATGTGTGTGTGTGTGTGTGTGTGTGTGTTGCAGGGGGCTTTTAAGACCTTAAGAACTTTTTAAGAGGATTTTAGCAGATTTCACCAATGGTTCTACACATAGAGATTGTATGACCATAGGAATAAAATGATCTGCCTTCTTTTATTTAAATAGGGCTTTCAAAATGGTGAGACTCGCTTCTAGGAGGACTAGAAGGTTTGATTCCAAAGCAGTAGTGAAATAAACACAGTTAAACATGTTGTCTGTCTAGTCTTTGATTGCCCAACCCAACCTTATTCCCAGATCTCTGATCAGTTGCTTTGGTTCAGTGTTCTCAGAAATACAAGAAACGAGGCCAGGGCTAAGTAAATAAGACCAAATGGCAAAGAATTAGGGCTTTACTTCACAGACATCAGCTAGCAACACCATTCTGTTAGGGTTATTCATTTGTTTATTAGGCAGTGCTCGTGGCTGGCCAGTAACCAACCATCAAAGGCTTTGCCCCAATACTACGGAGCCATCACTAAAATAAAGCAGTGTCTCATTTCTCCCTCTCTCTCACACTGCCATCTCTCATTCATCCCCTTAGGGTTCCTCTATGAAATTAAAATAAAGTGAATGAAGTTTCCCCTTTGAAGAATGGACAGATATAGAAAAGGGCTAAAACGACAGAATGGGAAAGAGACAAGGGGGAGGAGTGAGCAGTTGGGGGCCTTGTGAGGAAAGGGTGAGCAAGGGGCAGAAAGTGTGTGTGTAAGAGAGAAAGAAAGATGTGAGGGGCTGGGGGGCAAGCAATGGGAGTGCAATTAAAAGTGCACACACCGGCAAAAATCTGGGTGCTTTCAAGGCAGAGTAGCCGCGGACCTCTTCGGGGAACTCATCACACTAAGGCTGCGTGTTTGAAGATGTGGTGGGCTCTGTTAACTGTCGGTTTATAAAAGTCCAGGAGGTACTGCAGCCCTCTATTAGGCCTCTCTCAACCCCCTACATGCTTTATTTTTCCTTTCATTCTTCTTTGCTTGACTTATTACTTACAATATGAAGCAATAGCCAAATGTTGAGAGCGCTGGGTCAATTAAGACCAAGCTTGAATTGATCTTGGACCTGTTTAGGACTATCTACAGTGACAAGAAGAGCAAGGAGCCCTGCAGCAGACATTAACACTTGGGCAGACCCCTGATTGTAACAGAATCAGGGCGTTACATGATTCTGTTGGCATTACATGATGACACAGAAGAAACTCATAGCGGTGAGCTACAATAGCTACAACGGACTCACATCAATCAGTGCACATATACAATCAAAAGGTTGATTGTCTCTGATACATTTAAATCTGCCTTATAATCCACTTGTTGATGTCTCTACCAGTCATTACTTTGCCTATTCCTGCTAGTTTGCATTTCATCCACTGGAGCAATGTTAAAGGAAGAATGGAGCATTTTAAATGTCTTATGCCTAATGTTATGGCGTGCTGTGTGGTACACACCATTCAAGAAGTTTGTGCTTCAGTTCTGGTGAGTGAAAGCATTGTAGTTCATTAGCCTGTACTAATTAGCCACTATGTGTGTCTTTGGTGTAGCATGTATATAGTTTGTGAATGAAGCATGCTCAGCAGGGCTCGCTAAGGTTAGCTTTTAGCACTCCACCCTTCTAGTCATTATAAGATCATTAATGGCTCTAAAAGAAACAACATGGTGGCAGCTGAACGACAACCGTGATGCTTCAAAAAGTCGAAAAACCAATGTTGCTGTGGCCATCTTTTAAACTGTCAACAGAGAACAAGTTTAAAAAAACGTCCTGCGATTTGTTATATACAACAGAGCTGTGTCAGCTTGTAATGCACAGCATACAGTGTTCAGCGGAAAGAGATCTTTTCTCAGAAACATCGTTGGTTTTGAAAAAGAAGATATTTTTTGTATATTTCAGACATATCTTGACCCCCTTTTTTTTAGGAGTAAGGAATGAAACTGAAGAAACTGTTTATATTCTGCTCAGTTTAAATATCTGACCTGTTTTACTTGCCATTTGTTTCATATCATTTCATTTCTTGCTTGAATATATTGCTCAGCCTTACTGATTTTTCCCAACAGTACTATTTAAGTTAGATTTTCCATGTATCCAAATCTTTCCAACGGTCCTTGAACAAACTCCCTCCTCCAATGGCGCCACATTAGCTGGTTGAGACTTCATGCTAGCCAAAAAGGGAGAGCTGGTTTCCCCAGTGTTAGATAGTTGGACAGTGTTGGTGAGTATAAGCAGACTTGATTACTTGTTTTCCTGTCTATAAGCACATCTGTGTTTTCATTTTCTGTCACAAAACTGTCGGACACAGAGGGCCACTTGTGATAGTGTGTGTGTGTGTGTGTTCCTTGCAGTATCTATGAGCCATTATCTCCTTTCCTCACCTTGCGGAGGCCATAATAGCCAGTGATGGAACGCAGAGCTGACGTGTCTAATTGCATTCCTTTCTACTCTGTTCTGTAATGACAGCTGTTTTAAGGGCAAACCATACCTGCTGTGACTGTCAAACGCTGTATAGCATTCGAGACACATTTTAGAAGACACATTAGTTCTCTATGTGTGCATGTAGTGCAATATCTCCATTTTGTAAAAAGCTAAAAGTTGAATAGTGAATAATTTATGCAAAGCACCTTACAGTTGCATAATGACGCTTCGGACAACATAATGGGTTCGGATTAGATGATTATAAAGTCAAAATCTTGTCTTTTCATGACTGAGGGACATGCCAGACTACGCGTAGCTCCCTGACAAATCATTATCACTGTCTTTCACAGTGTTTGCCATGTCATCAGGAAAAATGAAGTTTGTGATTTTTGGGAATGTCAGGAGACAGTGTACTGATGTACTGATACAATTTTCCCAGTTCCAATACTAGATGAATACCTCGGCTTCAGATATCTGTAGATACTGAGTACTTGTTACCTGATATATCTGATACTTGAGTTAATATGCTGCATTCCTCACTGCCAGACTGGAAACCATTCCTTTATGTGTAAGGCAACATTAGGCTTGACTTAAGCATTGCTTTCCTAACTGTATCATAGAATGTAACAAATTTTACGTTAGTCACTTAATTAATTTGCACTTGTTTGATTTCAGTATAGCTTGAAAGTCTTTACTGCAACCTGCTGTTAGTTCCGGTCACACTAGTGTCTCCTCACTGTGAGTGGGCGTCCTCACGCACTCACATGCATCACATGTGGAGTTGAGCTGAGCAAGAGAAAGGTGAAGTGAATTAATATTAATCCATGACAATATGTTATGTTACCAAAAGTTCAGTAAAAGTTTCCCAACAACAGCAAGCGAGAGAGGAGCAGTTAAATGGAAACCTACTGTAATTACACTGTTAATGTTAATGTGAAGTACCTCTGAACTTTTTGCTGTCGGCTTCCTTGATGTTGTGTTAGTGTAACCGGTGGCTTCTCTTTTTCTCACTGCGTTGTGTTGATTAATAAGAGGCCAGACCACCGACATATTTTGGAGGGAATCTCCGTTCATTCACTGACAGAAATTGGAATAAAATAATGTATTCCAGTTAATGATGGTTTAGTCTAAGGCCCTACACAAACCAAACACACAAAGACATTACTGTCTGTTACAGCAGGTTTCTGACCATTCACTAAACGTTCAATCACAGCTCCCACCGAACGCAACAGGAAAAGGAGGAAGGTGAGGCGCGAAACTGCTCCTTATAAAGGAGTTGTTCCGGAAAAATAAACGTAGGGGTACAGAAGGCCGTAACAAGAGAAAGGTTCTGCACACCACCCGGAGTTACCCAAACATGTAAGCAGGTAAACTAAACGAACAAATACATTTTGTGTAATTCTTCATAAATAAACATGAAAATAACAGATGGAGACAGGGCATAATTGTAAACAATATTAACAAAAATCTGGTATTGTAGCATTAACTCTCTTCCTAGCGACCATCGCACTGACGCTGACACTTGGCTTTTTAAACACAGAATGACATCTTGAATAGACTGGCCTGCTATCAGGTTGCCTAATCTAGCTTCTGAGTCAGGACTGGACTAACATCTGATCCAACAACTGGACTGGGACATCCTTACAATAGTTCATGATACTTACTGTCTTGTGTTACTCTATTTCACAGTTCAGCACATCCGTCCTCTTTTACTTAATCCTTTTTACAGTCTTTCTGGCAGGACATTGTTAGGTATCCCAGATGTTTTTTTGTTTTTTTTATCCATTACATTATATGAAATGAAACATTCAGCTTTTATGCACAACACCCATTTATTTTCCCCGACCAGAACTGGCGTCCTAAATCCTCCAGATGAGGCCACAATCATACTGATTTCTTAAGTTAGTGTAAGAGAATGGAACTTTGCACAGCATCCTATTGTTCACAGCAACAAGTAGTGCAGTACATTTATAGCAAAAATTACAGACAGATTAAAAAGAGAAAATTGAAAGAAAGAAAAGGTAGTAGAGGAGCAGAAAGAGAAAAACTGTAGAGGAAAAAGTGTTTGGGGAAAGAAAAGTAATGAGTAAGCACAGGAAGAAAGGCATGTAAAAAAGAAGAAGGGAAATATGAGAGGCAACCAATGAAATTAGAGATTACATGTGTGGAAGTGAGAATGGCAAAAGTAGGTAAAGGAATAATAGGATAGAAGAGAGGGCATGGGAAGGAAGAGGAAAACCAGAGAGCCCAGATTAAATGGCAAGAGAAGATAATTGCTCGTTATAGGCAGTGCAATAGACACTCATCAACCAATTCATTAGGTACACCTGTTCATTAATATGAATATACTGTATAATTGGCCAATCACTCGGCAGCAACTCAATGCATTTAGACATGTAGACATGGCCAAGGTGACCGGCTGAAGTTCAAATGGGGTATCAGACTCTGGAAGAAAAGTGACTGAGGTATTTTAGACTGTGGCGTGGTTGTTGGTACCACATGAGCTGGTCTGAGTGTTTTTGAAACTACTGATCTACTGGGATTTTCCCGCACAGCCATCTCGAAGATTTACAGAGAATGACCTGAAACAGAGAACATATCCAGTGAGCACCATTCACTGAGTGAAAATGCTTTGTTGATGTCAGTGGTCAGAGGAGAATGGCCAGACTGCTTCGAGCTGATAGGAAGGCAACAGTCACTCAACCACTCATTACAACCAAGATCTGCAGAAGAGCAACTCTGAATGCACAATACATCAGGATGGAGCTTTGCAGATGGACTACAGCAGCAAAAGACTTACCCAGGTGTCGCTCCCTTCAGATAAGAACAGGAAACTGCGGCTACAACTGGACAGTAGAAGACTGGAAAAACAGTCTCAATTTCTGCAGGTAAGAATTTGGTGTACAGCATAAAAGTTTAACAGGCTGCTGGTGGTGTAATATGTGGGGGATGTTTTCTTGGCACACTTTGGGCCACTTAGTGACAACTGAGCATCATTTAAATGCCACAGCCCACCTGAGTATTGTTGCTGACAGTGTCCGTCTCTTAATGACCACAGTGTACCCATCTTCAGCGAGATGTCACAAAGCTCAAATCATCTCAAACTTGTTTCTCGAACACGACAATGAGTTCATTGTATTCAAATGGCCGCAACAGTCTCCAGATCTCAATTCAGTAGAGCACCTTTGGGATGTGGTGGAAGGTGAGATTCACATCTGCAGCTGACAGATCTGCAGTAACTGTGAGATGATATCATGTCAGTATGGACCAAAGTCTCTGAGGAATCTATGCCATGAAGAATTAGAACAGTTCTGATCCAACTAGCAAGGTGCACCTAATAAAGTGGCTGTTGGATGTAGTATTTTGCAAAAAACAAGAAAAAAATGCAGTAATAAGAGAGCAGTGGAAGAGACTCAGGTAAAGAACAGGACTTTGTTTTTATGTTTTGGGAGGGAAGAGAAAAAAAATGGATTTATAACAATGGAGGAAAGAGGAGGAGAGGAAAAGAGAGTAAGATAGAGGCAAGAACAGAAAGGAGAAAATAAATGGTAGTCGTAGAAGGAGTTACAAGTGAAAGACAGAATGGGGGGAATACAGAAAAGAAGGAGGGAACAGGATGGAAAAAAGACAGAAGAGGAACAAGAAAGATAAAGCAGAGGGAATGAGAGGAGAGCTGGCTTTTCTTCATGTCATAGTTAGCGTTCCCGCCACGGAGATTACGCATAAAAGATGACCAGTCATGGCCGTGGATGAGCTCAGATCCGGAGTGGCAGAGTGAGGTCTGAGAGGACGACTCAACAGGCCATTAGTGCTCCATAAATGATAATTTATGCTTCCATGTTGAAATCCGGCCACGGGAGCTTCATCACCGGCTCCTTCAGAGTGTCTTCTGCCACTAATTACGGGGTCAAAAAAGCAATTTGTACCATCCGAGAACAGCCCCCGTTCTTTCCCACGTTCTCCTCTCCGTGTCTCACTTGCTCACACACACACACACACACAGACACACACACACACACACACTGAGAAAGAGGAAAAACGCACATAAACACCTCACACATTATGCAAAAGCACCAGCTGCTGGTAACACCTCCCCAACAGGCTGGCAAGAGGGCGATGAGAGAACGTGGTGGTGGTGGGGATCATAGATGGGTGGGTGGGTTGGACGATGGGGGTGGGGGTTGAGGTGGGAGAGAAAAGGAGCGAGTGTGATGGGAGAGGACAGCAAGCATAATGAGTGCTGTTATCTGCTTTGTTTAAAGGAACTTCCCCACAAAAGGCGTTGACAAGTTGCATGGTGGCTTTTCTAATTTCATACATATTTGTATTTTTCTTTGCATGATCTTACAAACAAGCACAAAAAAAAAATTTCCTGAGAGTCACTTCCAAAAGTGTGCAGGCGCTGTGGGAGCCGCTCCCTCCCTGCAGCAGCGGCAACCGAGGTTGAGAGTTACATTTGTGCTGGATGCACGATGTGGTGAGGGAAGTGGTTCACTGGGTAACGCACACACAGATACACACCCTGGCACACAAGAACTGTGTTTGCGTGCTCTCCCTAGCCTTGCACACGGTGTAAGGGACAGGCCAGTGCTTTCAGAGACATGCCAACTGGACACATTAACTCATAAAATACCCCCCTTGCCATGAAATATGCAGCGCTGGGCCACGAGGATGGAAGTTGACTATCCATAATTGATGTAAATGAGGAGCTCTCCCACGGCAAACACTGTGTGAAACTGTCCTTCTGTGTGTGTGTGTGTGTGTGTGTGTGTGTGTGTTATTGTGTATTGCAGGGGACATGGGCTTGTGGGTTGCATTTTAAGTTAACAGATTTAAGGTCATATCTCGTGCCATCGTGTACCCAAGAAAACTTAGAATGCAGTTAGGAACAAAACCAAGACAATGTAACATGCAGCGTGCCCCAGAAATGGGAGTACATTAAGAGCTGTGAGAGGGCGAGACGGCAGCGAGGAGAGAAGAAGGGGAAGAGGGAGAAAGCCAAACAAGGTGAAATCTTTGTCTTGACACAGGCATAAATTGAAATCTTCCGTACTGACCTTGTATGAATTGATAACATCCTGGTACTTCAATAATGGATACCCCCACCACCACCACCCCCCACACACACACACACACACACACACACATACATCAACCCTCGTCTTTTTTCAGTTTTCATGTCGGGCCAAGTAGCTGGATGTTTCAGTTGGCTGGCCTGTGAGCAGAATTAATATTTTACTGAGCATAACCGCCATCTCTTTCTCCATCAGTGTCTCTGACATGCAAACGAACAAGACGACCGTGTTCACACAGGATAAGTGAGGTGAGGGTGATAGCATGCTTTGCTGATGAGCTGATGCTCCCCTGTTCTTCTTTTTTTTTTTTTTTGGCTTTTCCCCCCTTTATTCTATCTGCCACCAGTAATCAAGCTCTAATCTACCAGTTCTTTGGCATTCTGACAGATGATGCAGGTACAGTAAATGTGCCAGTGTGGGGAATTGAAGAATTTGCCGTCACGCAAATTAATTTTGCATATTGCATCGTACACATGTTCATATATTCCAGACATACTTGACACATGCAGAAACAGTAAATGAGACATCTGGTTTAAGAAGTTGTCAGTCTGTTGTTTGGAGTTATTTATTGAGCACAAATGCACAGCTAAACCCAAAACACAAGAAGTACGTCTCTCATATAGGACTGGAATCTTAATTTTAGACAACTTGTGAATAGAACGTGTAATTTAAGGGGGGAAACAGCATGAGGAAATCACAAGAACAAAAAAGTGTGGTTTTGAAGAGTGAAATGTGAAAACCAACCTGCAGTGATTGCACTCAGGTAGTTAAAGCTGGCTGTTAGGCTAAACTCAGGGATGCCAAATCTCACACACTGAGACTCACGCTATTGACGTTTTTCACAGGCTCTCACACCACATGTCCTTTTTCTCATGCAGTGAAAAAAAGAAATACAAATTTTTAACATGCAACATGAAAAGAGGACAGTAATGGCATACAGATAGACCAGATCGGACAGAACAGGCACACTGGAGCAGCAGTGAGGTATTCAGACCATTCAGGGCAAAGGCAGAACATATTTACAAATTTATTATTCTGTAACTTAATCTCATGCATGCTGTTCAGTCAGTGGCTCTTGGCAGCCCCGTGACATCTCTCCTCTTGGATCCCAGCAGCAACCGTTACATCTGAAAAATGAAGCCAGCAAAATAGAAAAAAAAGTGCAGTTCCTGGAATGGCCACTTGAGGCTGGCCAATTTAAAAATGCTCAATATTACAGCAGAAATAAATATTTTTACATCCTTTTTACAATAGTTTTGGTCTCGAGAGGGGTGGGGGGTGGGGGTCTGTAATTTGATTTAATTTTTCAACTATGGCGTCCAGAGGTTAGAAAGTATGCTGATCAAACACACTCAGTCTTATCTTTGACCTGACTTTTCATCACAACCACATAAACAACCTAGTGGAAAAAAGTGACACCAGAAAAAATACTACTTTTTAAAACTAACTTGTTTATCTGAGTGCTACTGTCTCTGCAGATGAGTGAATTTACAACATTTGTTGGAGTTATGTGGCTTTGAATCAATGCCCAATGTATACCTTGAATTAAACCAAAAAAACAAAAAACAAAACTGTAACACATTAAACTATCAGTTCAAATGAACAGTCCTATTGTTAAGCTAATGTCTGTTGTTTTGAGATTGTATGCAAATTCTCTTACAATGGCTAAATATCAGCACAAGAAAACCCTAAAATTAAGTGTTTAATTTTTGTTATTATTTTGAAAAAACCTTGAAACCAAACATCCTTCTCCCTCAGTTTCATTACTTGTGAATACCGCTCTGAATACTCTGCTTTCTAAGATAGGATAGCTAACTAAACTAGCTCTGACAAACTATTTAACTTCCAGAGTTTTATTGCAGCCCGTTCACAGAGACAATTTCATATGCTATTGGGAATGAAGGGTTGTTTCTTTTTTCAGTCATGTAGCCAGCTGATGTGTTTTTATTGCATCTGGGAGTTATGAAGGGGATGGATGGGAACATTTCTCAAATGAATAACCTGCTGAAGGGCCTAAGCGAAAAGAGATTTCAGCAGTTATTACACAGCCAATTCTGGGTGTGCAGATGATTTGGAGACATGCAAAATGGCAAGATGGGTCTGAAAGATCTGGCATCATAAGAAAATACCTCACTCCTACACAGAATGTGCCTGACAACCAGTGCCAGCTAAACAAGCACGATTATGTCCAACTTGGCGACTGAATCACTGTTTAGTGACCTCTCAGACCACTCTGTGACTTTATTCCTGAAAAGAGATCCAACACTGGTGACAAATGTAATGACTTTTTCAGGCCATCTAAGAAAATATTGAGTTGGGTCCCAGCACTTGGCAACAACTTAGCGTGGCTGATGATCACAGCTTTTCCCATCATGTGTTAAAGTATGTGTTAGAGTGTGTGAAGGAGGCACGATCGCTGTTACAAACATGCTCAAATAGCATATGAGATTAGATGATGAGCAACTTTTGAGCACATAGCAAAGGCTACTTTCTTTGATTAGGACTCGGTGATGCAGATTAGAAAAGTAGCAACAGAAAGCACATCGGTCTCCAGACAAGTTATTAAATCTGAATATAGGCAAGGTCCACTAAATAATTAAAAACCTACCTGCTTGTTTCTGTGTTTTATAATTGCAGCAACAGATTTTAAAAGATGACCTGGAGATGAGGAAAGTATAAATCAAAAAGCAAACCAATTACAGGCAGTAAGAGCTATTCAAGTGTCCTTGGGTAGCTACGGACTTGAACTTGAAACACCAGATCAACATGTGCTTCTAATCATACTACAATAGCTTCCATATTTTGCACACTAGAAAATATTTCTGTGACCTCCATACAGTAAAAAGTAGACCTTCTTTGGTTATTCCAGACAACATGAATAGAATGGAACTGCTTAACAAAGGGAGGAACATTAATGTGGAACACAGTCATCACAACATGGGTATATGATGAAACATATATGGACATTTGCTATGGCTAATGTTTTTGGCTAACAAACAGCACTGAGTCTGTTCTGGCTGAATCTGACAGGGATATATGGATGAGGTGTTGAAGATCTCTGCAGAGGTCCACCATGTACAGCAATCCAAAGCCCAAAAAGCAAAACATGAGGAGAGTCTGTCATTTGACTTTCTACTGCATGGCACTGAACAGCAGTGGCCCTCCAATCTCATTGTACATCCTGTATAATGACAATAAAGGCATTCTATTCTATTCTATTGTGTTTTGCCACACTGCTTCCATTTATGATGATGGTAGTTAGTTTGGTCACATATTAAGGCTTAGTGGGCAGGAAAAAGCAAGAGCTTTTGTCATGTTCTACTTTAGAGGGTATCTGTCTAGGTCTGAATTCAGCTTCCTTGAGAGAAAATGTTTGTTGACCCATTACGCTGACAGTCAGTGGTGGTCCTAGCCTGTTTGGAGCCCTGGGCAAGCAACACCACTGGGGCCTCACTACTCCACTTGGGGGGTAATGAGTAAGATTTTCTCCTGTTAACCAAATATGTCGTTCTAAGCAGCTAAACGTAACCAGTTAGCATCTTATGTTGGTAAAAAGTCTATCTAACAGCAGGCTACAGCCTACATAACAAATTTCACACAACAAGAAATACAGCTGCTGTTTACCTCTATCTTTTGCTCGTTTCTCCTCTTCTTCTTTTCTCTTTTTCCTAAACTGCGCACCTTTGACCTCCACCAGGTGTGATATATATTTAAATATCCACAGCTTTGGGTGGGCTGTTAAAATTTTGGCTGCTTTTCACCATATTTGGTAGGTTTTTAGGAAGTTTTTATTGGAAAATTACATATCTACATAATTTTATAATTATATAGATAATTTTCCACCCCAATGTGTTCACAAGCTGCCCAATCTGGCAACACTGCACCATCCACCAACATTTGTCCGAACTGTCTAGATTTGTATTTGTGTTATTTTTTTCATCAGAATTCAGCTTCACACAAATACTGTGAATTGATGGCCATATTTACAGTATTATAAATGAAATGTGCTTTGTGTTCTATCAACTGTGTCATTCTACAGAGTCATTCTAGGCTCAGCAACCGAGACGAGAGAATCCCCGGCCTGCCTCTTTCCTTCTGTTACAACCAGTCTGTCAGACCATGGCAGAAAGCTACATGCACCACACAGCAGGCAGAGGGCGCTCATTACCCCACAAGTGGAGTAGTGCGGTAGGGCGATCGCGGGGGGGGTTCATGACACCCATATCAGAAACCGCCACTGCTGACAGTTAACGTTATCGGTTAAAGTCCGACTCTATCAGTGACGTGCAGTCAGGGGAGGCAGGTGAAGCAGTCATCATGACAAGTAAAATACTAACAATGACTAGAGAAAATACATTTGACCACTTGACTCTCCTATGAAACGGCTTTCTAAAACTGTTTTCTGAATTATTTCAACACTTTAATGGTCAAAATCGCAGAATTTTCGCATCGCCTGTTCAAATACATGGAAGAAATGCGGAGTGAGGCAGTGCAGTGCTGTGGCTCACCTCTGGTGGCGCTGTGTCACATACAATAAATGAAGCCGGCGGTTGGTGCTTGCCCATTGCTGTGTCTCTTTATATCGCCAATATACATGTTTGATTACACATGTGCTACACGTGCTGATGTTCCACAGTCTGTCTAATATGATGAATAAATGTGTGTGACACGTTTATTCTTTGTAACTGGTCATAAATGCACTGTGAAAATAAACAGGGGGAGGCAGAAAGTACCGTGTCGCACCGATAGGGGGCAGTGCTGTAGTGGTGCTGTCCCTGTGGATAGGCACATGGACTTCATCTTCAAATAAAGGTAAGATAATACATGTTTTTTAATTTAACAAGAGAGAGACCCCCCCCCCCCAAAAAAAAGAAAATAGTTTTACCTTCAATATTTTGTTTTTCTTGCCATCATTTTTGAACAGTATGGTGTTGAATAAAACATAATTAATCATTAGCATAATTAAAATTAAAATATAAGCTTCTATTTTAGGTTCATATATGTGAACATCCGACTCCAGACGAGTCAATGCCTCACCCGTCACAAACCTCACCACACGTCACTGGACTCTATTTAGAACTCACTTTTGGCGGCCCCTTGGGATGGCTGTAGCTCAGGAGGTAGAGCAGGTCACCTACTAATCAGAAGGTTGGTGGTTTGATTCCTGGCTACTCCAGTTTATGTGCCAAAGTGTCCTTGGTCAAGATACTGAACCCCAAGTTGCTCTCCAATTCACCCGTCGGAGTACAAATATGTACGAAAAGATATAGAACGAAGTGCTTGTGTGAATGGGTGAATGAGGCATGTTGTGGTCAAAGTAGAGTAGACAAACCCGTCCATTTACTTTTATTCACAAACGGTTGCCAAGCTCCACGTGTTTGGATTTGGAAGACTTTTTATGCTGGATGTCCTTCCTGACAGACCACTAAATGGACTGCATCACAAACGTGCGTTTGGGGTATTATTAGGCGAACGTGTGAACCACACTGTGGACCTTCTATGCATGCCATAATGTATCTTTTGACTTCATTTGAAAAGTAACTTTTTCTAGCTTCAGAAAAGCAACAACCTAACCCTATCGCTACCCTAGGTCGTTGGTAACCTGGTGATTGTTAAAAAGTCAAGCAAGCTTCTTTCACCATGGAATAAGAAATAATAGCTAACTGTGCATTTAGTTTAGAATAAGCCAGTTAAGCAGTAGAAAGTTGTTATACAGATGGTTTGATGGATGGAATATTCTCCATATGTTCCTTTCTAAAGTTGAGTCCAGAAATTCATTGTAGCAATCTGCATGTATAGATCAGCCATGCTTCTCCTAATCAAAGCTACTACCCACTCTGTTACCACTCATATATAATGTGCTGAAAATTGGAACAGGATGAAAGTCTTGGCTGTAAAGTTGTTAGCAAGAAAAAAAAGTGTATTTCTCACTGTTTGGTTTTGGTTTTATTTTCTTCCAAAGGCTTTGTATTCATCTGTGGAATGCACTTCCAGACACTCTATGACCAAACCATGACCATTTTGAAAGCATTGTTGCTTTACAAAAACCTTAATGTGTTAGAGTGTTCTTCAAGAATGTAATGTGACAATCACTCAGGCCTTTCCTCCCCGCCTCTTCAGGGCCAAATCAATGGCCATTGTTTCCCTCCTTTGACCTTGCCAATAAGCCAGGGGACAGAGCTTGGATGTAGTTACCGCTGCTTCTCTCCTACAAAGACTTCAAGGTCATTATCTGATTTATGCTGAGCAGAGGAAGGAACTCATAGCCTCTGGTTTTTCCTTTCTTCTGCCTAACCTTTTTCATTCCCGTTCTCTCCTGCTCATTCTTTCGCTGCCATGCCTTCTGTTGAATGGCAACCCCTAATCAAGTCTTGACTGGAGTCTTGATTTTAATCACCCTTGCACACTCCTTTGCCAAATTCCTACAGGCAAATAGCCATGAAAAATTTGCCAGCATTTCCTCACCTTGTGCTGTGCAGCTATTTGTTGTCCGGCTTTAAACCGTGTAAAATAATATATTATTGAATTCCGGGGGAGGAGAGTAGAGGGGATGCAGGCAGAGGGAGGGCAAGGCACAGAGGGAGACCAAGGTCGGCTTGTTTTGCCCGAGGAGCTGTCGATCAATATCATTTGGTCAATAACTTCTTTATTACTACCACTATCACTCCGAGCAATATAATTTTAGAGTTAAAACACTTTTTTTTCTCGATCTCTGCCTGTAAATACCGTTCAAATATTGAACCGTGTGCCAACTAAAATGCAAGGCACCATCACATAAAAGCCAATTGATGCTTTGCCATTCTAATGTTTGCTATTCAAACATATTCATCTGAAATGAGATGAAATGAGATGTGCTCCATCTCCATATTATCATTTGTCCTTATTTTATATTTCACATATTGATTAGATCTGTGTTTGCATAATTATTGATTGAGGGCATGACTTGCCAATGTCTGATGATACTTTAATAGAAGTGTAAAAGTGGCAGCTTTAGAGGAAACTTCACTCATAACCCCTGCTGCCTTGGGAAGGGGGGCTGGCAGGGTGCTCAGAGCCAGGAGAAAATTTACAGATGGAGCCAAAATCAAGGATGTACAAAAGAAGAAAAAGGCTTGGAAAACTGACAGTTCTCACTATTATATGTTATATATTTTCTTGCACATATTCATATATATATCATGCCAGGTATCCAATACTATTAGCTGTATTCGTCAGGTGATAGGCGTTGATGTCATAATCTTAGGTTACTATTGATTTGACATAAGTGAAAATTTCACAAAACTTTATCGTGCTTATTCTCATACGGCCAAATAAACCTGACCATACCCCCACCTTACTTTATTAGAAAGGAAAGAGGGTTTTCTGATCAAATCATTTCAGGTGTCTATAAGTGATTATCAAATGGTTCCAGGAATGAGCCTATAAAAATCCTAAAACTTAAGGTAATCTTCTCCTCAGGACCGTTGTAGAAGTCCTGTTATGTCCTCTTGTACTTGTGCCTCCACAGGACATACTGGATTACCTCCAGAGTATCAAAGCAGTGATCCTTAAACTTGATTGTTATTTTTGGGAAGTGGTTGAAAGCACGGGGAGGAAAAAGGGAAAATCTGAATTGGCTAGCAAAGATTGCATTAGTGTGGACAAACAAAAACTCCTGTGCTTCATGGTTTCTGGATTGCTTCTGACCATCCAGATCTTAAAAAGACCTTGACAAAGTTGCTACACTTCCCAATAACAACTGTTTGAAGTAATGATATTGGAACATGTGATTGTTTTTCCTTGTATGAAAAATGGATCAAATTGATACTCTTATTTCCTGAGTGGACTTTCCTATTTTCCTGAGTCTGGGTGAGAGCAGTGAGTGCCGTCAAACACACACTCTTTATGTTGCAACAGGGAAGCTATGAGCTATAATCAATCATGATCACTAGCAGGAAGTAAAATGCGTCGGTCTTCATAAGTTAACCTCCTAACATCCACAGAGCCAACCTGTCTAGGCTTTACCGTTAGGTAAAGCTCTGTTTTAGAGCCCCATGTTAAATTTTCAAAATAGGCAATTTTCAAAAAGTAGAAGATTTCGCAGATTGTTAATGTTTCAAATGAGTTCTCGTACATGATGACATTAAGTTTTTCATGTCATGAGCTTCTCCTTTTGGGTCTCACAACTACAGAAAAAAAAAAAAAGGGAGGACGTTAACCACACTGAGCAGCACGGTGGCACGGTGGTTAGCACTGCTGCCTCACAGTTAGTATACCATCTAGAAGGCCTGGGTTCGATTCCACCTTGGCCCAGGCCTCTCTCTCACTGTGTGGAGTTTGCATGTTCTCCCCGTGTCTGTGTGGGTTTACTCTGGTTTCCTCCCACAGTCCAAAGACATGCACTTACTGGGGTTAGGTTAATTGGCTGCTCTAAATTGCCAATAGGTGAGAATGAGAGCATGAATGTGAGTGTGGATGTTATCTGTCGCTCTGTGTTGGCCCTGTGACAGGCTGGCGACCTGTACAGGGTGCACCCTGCCTCTCGCCCTATGTCAGCTGGGATAGGCTCCAGCCCCCCCCCCCCCACGACCCTGAACAGGATACGCGGAAGTGAATGGATGGATGTTAACCAGACTCACTCTAATCCAACGACAACGCCAATCCCAGATTGGTCATGAGCATTGTGCCATGTTTGGTGTGGACACAGAAAGCAGTCTCAGACAGCAGTTCAAATGCTTTAAGTGTTTATTTACAAGCAGGGTTTGACCCTTTTCCAGGGTCAAATTCAACCAGTGGATAGAGGGAGTTAGTGATGGCACAGACAGCAACAAGTATTTGAGGGATTGGCTGTGGAGAAGAGAATCTGTCTTACTTCCATGAAGAATTGTTGGGCTCAGAGAGGTGGCTTGGAGTGGCAGGTGCAAGACCAGAGGTGGAGCAGCAGAGAAGGTGGAGAGTGGGCAGGCAGGTAAGTGGGTGCATCCTTTATGTTGAGTTCCAGGTACAGGTAAGGCTGATGGAAATCCCCTTCAAAATCCAGAGGTCCAAAAACATGGAGGTATAGTTATTGCACGTATCTGATTACTGGAAAAGACAAAGAGAATCAGAATCAGAATCAGAAGGTTTTTATTGCCATATGGGTGAACAGGTTCACAGCATTAGGAAATTGCTGCGGTACTTCGTGCTTACAGAAAGAAACAAATAAGTATAAAAACAGGGATTAACAGGCAGCAAAAACAAGGTGGACCCAATCTTCATCATGGTGGGGATGAGCCGAAGAGTAAACTCCACCCACAGCCAGATGGATACCTGCCCACCGACACACCTCTCCACCTGAGACCAGAATAACAAAAGAATGAGAGGCAAACAAAACTCATAAAAAAGTGGCCCCATGACAAGTTATTGATGTTAAGAGGTTAAAAAGACATCTTTCAACACCATTGAATGAATGATTTTATTGTGTTTATGAACAAATTTCACCCAAAATTTATGTAAAAAAAAAAACAAAAAACAAGTTTATAAAATAATTTAAAGTTTTGCACCATGTTGGTGACTTAAAAATAAACAAAAGTAAAACTTTTATAGCTGTTTGGTGTGCAGTCATTCAGCCCCAGAAAAACAAAGGTTCACAGAAATGTTGGAAAGCCCACTATTGTCAAAACATTAACCCCTCTATGAAAACTCTTAACCAGAACTTTGCACTAAATCATCTGAAGGAAAAAAAATATTGATTAAAAGTTTTTTACTACCTTTTATTTTTAATGAAGACCTCCATTGTTTAAGTAATGAGAAGTTGAATGAAGAGTGATCCACCTACTGACATGGCTTCAGGGAGTGAGGAAGAAATTATCTGTTCTTCATCTACAAATATCATCCCTGCCTCGACAAAGTATCTGAACGATAAAAACGTGATGGATTAAATATTACTGATCATACCATAATAAGCTGCAAAAGCATTCTGCTTGAGTGATGCTGCTCCTAAACGTGCGGCTGCAGCGATGAATATCTTACATAATAAAGTGCTAAAAAGAGGAAGTAAAAGCAGTGAGAGGTTGAGTCTTTGTATTCTTTTTTGTTACCACATCGACAGTCATTATACCCCCCACAGCAACAATGCCGCACATGCTCAAAAAACAATAAATACAGCTACAAGAAAAGGTACAATGACATAAAAATTGCTGGCTCTTGCCTGGACCCTGGGAAAGGTAGGCATTTATTTATAGCTGTGTGTAAACAGGTTTACAGTCTGTACTGACATATGGCACTCTCCTGACATACCACATATAGAGATATAGTCGGGTTCTTTCATTCACAGTTAGGTCAACAGAGATGCAATAGAACACTTTTTAGTAAACATCTGTATCCCTTTCAGACCAGGGATAAAGGCCCATCTCTACTGAGATATCTGTATACGGGAAATCAAACTTTACTACATGATATAGAGCCATGCTTAAACTGTAGCCACAGCTGGATTTGATTGTGGGTTTTTTTTTTAAACATTTATTTTACCAGGTAAAATTTTTGAGAGCCACTTCTGATTTACAAATATGACCTGGTCAGGACTGAATCCCAGCCAGTGGAAATGCAATCTATACCACGAGAATACATTCATGAGAAAGAAATTGTACCAAGAAACTCGAAGGATTACCAAGCACTGCCTTTTCCCTGCAAACTAAAGCAAGTCCTTGAAAGAGAGTAATAAAAGTAACTCTGGATCTTGGCTTGGATTTTAATAATTCATGACATAGTGTGGTCATCATAACAAAATTGCTCTTAATCTGCTATGTTTCAGTACCTGACAATAAATTATATGTATTTAAACTCTCCTCTTATGTCTATGTCATTTGATCTTTTCTGTGCAAAATATTAAAGAGTTAAATTGATAATTGTTTCTTTCCTTCACATACCCGAGTCATGCTGCATCCACACAGGGAGCGATTCATCTCATATCACTTTGAAGCTGATGGTTCATCAGTACTGTAACCTCTAATGTATTTACTAACCTGAAGATGAGAGAGGTTTATCGTGGGACCTGTCCACTTAGCATTACCAGTGTTTTTTTTTCTCTCATTAGTCACTGAAGTCACCAAATGTCATTGACTTTCTATCACTGCATATCGCTTCCTGGACACGGCTTTAAGCAGGCTTGTTTTCTCCACTCCACAACAATCTGTTTGTTTAGGATCATTGACTCACTGTGAAAACCCAAGTTAAAAGTGATGTTTGCAGTTGAATGCTGGAGAATTCTAAGGTTATTATTGCATCCAGTCCATTTAGTGTGCCAGTTCTACTGACAGCACAGCAGTCTGTGAGCATGTTGGTACCACCACCATGCATAACAGCTGTTACAGGTTTCGTGCAGTTGAAAACCTCACTTTTCATCTCCTAAATACTGACACCAGTAACGCGGTACCGTAAACACTTGAAATGCTGCGGCATCAAACAAATGATTAACTAACAAGAACTTTGTACTCAAATTTCAAGGATTACTGTGAACACACTAAACATATTTTTGTGATACATGGGGAAATTATGACAAAATTCCACATAAATGCTGGAAAGGGCCAGGGTTATAATAGTTTTGGATTTTACATTATAGTTTAGTTTTAGTTAGTTTTTACTTTTTTTTCTCTAATTCAGTTAGTTTTAATTAGTTTTCAGAGTGGTTTTGCTCATTTTTATTTTTGGTTTTATGCTTAGTTTTAGTTAGTTTCAGTATTAGTTTTAGTATTTTCATACTTAATCAGGTACGCTTTAAAGATACCCTTTAAAGAAATAAATTCAGCAACCAACTGTTCACAGACAGCAGAACTACATGCTAAATGTGTGTAATAATAAGGACACACATGAACATCAACAGGGAGAAACTGCTAACAATATGAACTCCAAAACTCGATAAATTCTACAATAAACTCCCAATAAAGTTCAGCCTCAGTGCAGCAGATTAACAACAGCTACATGTGGTGTTTGACAAAAACAAACTCCTTGAAGGAGTCAAAGCTCAAATCCAGCTGCATCCTGATGTTCTCTCCACCTGATGCTGCTTCTGTTTTGGAGCTAGCTTGGTTAGATGCTCGCTGATTAGACTTGCAGGGTCTTTGCGGCCTCTGTAGCCTACGGAAGTGTCCGACCTCATGTCCGCATTTATGCATGTATAGCTGGATTGCGTGTGTTAATTACCTTGTGGTTGTGTGCTGGGGGTTTTTTGGTCCTTGCTCTTTGTGCTCAGTTTTTAGGGTGCAAACATATTTGTCCCTGTTTTTTCACTTTCTTCATTTCTTCACGTCCATTCCCATAGTTTCAGCAGCTCCCTCCAGGAATTTGCTGACATTTGTGAGTACTTATATTGATGCTTTGATTATTAGTCCTGATTGTTATTATCTGACTGATAAAGTAGCCGGAAACGCAAAAGGACTAAACACAACGTTGTGGGCTGCGTTGACCCGACGAGTAGTCACGTTTCTCTGGAGGTGGAGGCCGGGTTGCCTTGTAGGATGAGAGCGGTTTCCGTAGCTGCCTTGTGTGCGCTTCTCAGGTCTACTTTGATGTTGGTGTTTTTTTTCCTGACTAAGAAGTGTTCCGTACATTTTTCATCATCCACAACAAGACACTCGCTGCTATCTGTGCTATCATAGTAAAAAAAAAAACAAAAACACTCCACATGGGACTCTCTGAGGAGCAGCGCGGTGTGCGCACGCACGCACATGCGCACCCATTTGCCCGACAGCGTTCCGAGCTTAAACTCGGAGAGAGGAAAAAAAATGATTTCATATCAATCCACAAGACTTTTGAAAAAATAACAATATCTATAATTTCAGTTAGTTTTAGTTAGTTTTGTAAACTCACAATTCAGTTTTAGTTAGTTGTCGTTTCTTCCTTTTAATTTTAGTTTTTATTTATTTCAGTTAACGACAATGTTTTTTCAATTTCAGTTTTCGTTATTTCGTTCGTTTTCGTTAACTATAATAACCCTGGAAAGGGCAAAGGTCAGCTTTACTGCGACATGATAATGTTCTGGGGAAAAACAATCAAATTCAGGGCTTTATTGAACACAATAATTCAGGAAGAGAAGCAGAAATGGATGTAAACTGAAAGGGGCTGGTAGGCAGAGGTTTACAACCATGAGGTGGTAATTTGAGTTTGCGGCTCAGAGTATCTGCAATTCAAACAGAAATCACACTTTAAAGAAAAGAATACTTATAGTAATGGTGTTAGTAATGAGAAACAATGAAAACCAAACTGTTTGTGCTTCTCTTTTCCCTTCATCAGTCCATGCTAATGAGAGTTATTTTTATTCATTACTCCATGCGCACAGGAGATCAGCTCTTTACACAAAAAAACAGTACTGTTTATCCGGTGGAGAGACTGCACAACTATGTTTTATGACGTTTTGATTTTATTTAATTCTTTGATCGGGCTTGATAGTTTTAAGACGTTTTCCTGCATCAGTTGTATTAACTTAATCATTATGTGGCAGGCAGTAAAACAGTGGGGGTAGTCTGTAGGATCTGCAGGGGTCTAGCTGAGGCCCCTTTTTGCTGTGCCAGAATTTCACGATATCAGATAAGAGCAACATGACCTTTGACCCCCGGTAACACTTGTATTTGTTGACCTAGTGATCCTCAGATCTTGCGCAAGCTGGAGTCTCAAGAGCTCCAAAAGAAAAACTGAGAAACAGTGAAAAGAAACACTGATGCTGATAATCATGGATAAAGAGACTGAAACATAAATCCTGAGCATTTTCACTCTAATCAAAGTAGCTTTGATTTTTTTGTTCTTGTTTGAATGAAGAAATTGGAAAACAATTGATCCAGACAGAAGAAAAAAACTAAACTCTGTAACATAGTAACAATGCTGGACCACAGCAGGGGGCTGAACTGATTATGGCTAACAAATTAAAAATGAAAAGATGAGATCAGGAGACTAGACTAGAAGAGACTGGGAAACATGTAGTTTATTCATGTCAATAAACATTTTGAAATATATTGTTTCACCAAAAAAATGCAAAAAAATCATGATCAATAACTCATCTTCTGGGTCTTTTTTCAATCTTTTAACCCACTGTGAGCAAAATATGTTGAACAACTATTAATTATTTTGGATAATTTAACCTCTTTGTCATTGTAATGTCATTAAAATGACATCCTGTAAAGCTGCTAAAAAGCAACCACGAGCCCCAAACCACATAGTCATAGGTTAAAAAAAAAACAATGGAATTTTATTGATTTACACAGTTTTAACGTAAGTAACTTTATTAATGCTATCAAATAAATGTAGGGGAGTAAAAAGTATCATAATATATATTTAGATTTGTATTTTAACCATGTATACTAATGGTTTTTATCAGTATTTTCTTAATTGAATTTGTTTGTAGTTGTTTTAATGTAGCACGTCCTCAGGTGTACAATAGACTGTAGATAAAAGATGGAGGTAGTCACTGTGAAATCACACATTGGGATTGAACTCTGCATTATCACGATTAAATGTCAGTGTTGTGGCCACAGCCATGTTGATTTTTTAAAGCCAGAAAAGGTTTGACTGCTAAGACTCAGCTAAGAATAGCTAACTTGGTTAGCAAGCTGTAGTCATAAGCTCTCTGTTTACAGCGCATTTATTTGTTAATTAGTACTCAGTGACAAACGCACACACAAACACAAAAGAAAAAAAAATACTTGTAGAATTGAATAACAATAAAGTTTTTGAAAAATGCACCAAATACAAAAACTTAGCGAAAAGGAGAAGGCTAAAACTACATGGGTTTAAAACATTTTCATGCACATATTAATAAATGAGACCCGCTGTTATTTTCCTTCACTGATTGGAAAGTTACGGGCAGTTTTAAGTGATAATTCTGCACTTGTATAGGAAAAGAAAGCTGACAGGAGGGAGAGTGAAGCCATTTGGAGGAGAACACCGAGAGGCAGAAGAAGAAGCAACAGCTGATTTCACTTTCATGTTTTTTCTGTACTCACTTCCTTCCTCCTCTCTCGTCAAATTAATCCTCGCTACAATGAAACATCAATTAAAAAAAAGAATAAAGGGAAGGAGGGGAAAAGAACATTTGAAGGATGGTGGTCTGCCGGTGAATACTTCTCCTTGTTTCTGAGCTGCTAAAGAAACACACACTTGTTCACGCAGTACACATACACACACTGTACTGCATATGCAGAGTCATGCACGACGCAAGCATGAGGATTCACACTATTAATATTTTAAAGGGACACAAACACTAAATACGTACAGCACACACACCAAAATACACATGCAACATATTTGATGCAAAGAGAAATGTTGATCAAAGGAACTGATCGCACACACACACACATGAACCCACACCTGCCCCTTCTCACACTCCGGGGGACTGAAGGCCTTAACCTTGAAACTCTAACTCGGTGTCGAGCAAAATGCTTCCACATTTTCCAAATATGCACAGAGGAGACGTGAATGTTTTCATAGCAGGCCTAACAGGACTGAGAGGGCTGCTGACCCCAGAGTCTGTCTATCTGACTTAATCTTTAACACACCTCCGGGCATCACACACACTGAAGTGGGTTGGTAAATTTCGTTTGACCAAGGACATAATCTCCACTAAAGCCGCGCTTTGTTTCGGCCATTTGGTAACAGTTGCCTGTTAAAACATCTGGGATGCACAGAACAACATTAGTACTCATTTGAAGTTGTTTTTTGGCTGTCTAATGATTATAAGTGCAGTTTCCTCTCTATTTTTAACTCCATTTGGGTCTCAACCAGCTGAAATAATATATATTTTTAAATGTATTAAAGCTTTCCACATTGAAGGTCATTGCACTGGGACCTGGACACATCTCCAATTAACAAGAACCAGAAGCCATTTTTGAAGCCTGACAGCTGTGGCACATTCAGAAACACGGCCATTCTTACAACAGTGACTGAAACAGATCCAGCATTGTTGCAGTTAATTTCTGTTTCTACAAATGTGGAGAAGCTGCATTTGTTAAGAATTTTCAGAAATGGTTTTAATACCATCAGAAAGGTTTAATAACATTTGCCTTAAAGCAATAAGTCATTAATTAAGATGCTGGTTAGCAGTTCTACCTCACAGCAAGCAGGTCCTGGGTTCGAATATGCCGTCTGGCCGGGGTTTTCTGTGTGGAGTCTCCCCATGTCTATGTGAGTTCCAGAGATGTGCAGCTAGAGGGGTTAGGTTAATTGGTGATTCTAAATCATCCATAGGCGGGAATGTGAGTGTGAATGGTTGTCTGTCTCTCTGTGTTAGCCCTGTGATGGACTGGTACTCTATAGGCTATCTGGAAGATAACAAGGTACTCAAGTTGTTCTCAAGTCAAATTCTAAGCTAATCTGATCACAGGTCTCTAGCTTCAAGTCATCAGGAACATCAAACAGGTCTTCAGCCAGTGCTGCAGCAACCTCAGCAAGAGCTAAGGCTGAGGCAACTCATTTACAGGTTTCAAATACTGAAAAAGGAGCAGCTATGATGAGGGAAAAAGCTCAACTTGAGGCAGAGCATCAGAGAATCTTTGCTGAAACAGCCTGGCACAAAGCAGAAGTAGAAGCCAGTCTGTATGTGCTACAAAAAGATAGAAGTGCCACAGCAGCCTCAGCTGAAGTGGTAGTTTATGAAGCAGCCATTGAAATAGAAGAGGAACCTCTCAGAGGCTTCTTCCAGATGGCTTCTGAAGATCAGGCTCAGCGTACCAGCAAATACATGCAGACTCATTCCTTTGTACCACATGCTGAACAAGCTCCAGTTTCACAGCAACTGCTTGGGACACCTACTCACAAGGAGTGTCTTCAGCATAATGCAATAGCCACAGGTCGTTTAGTAAAGACAGAAAACATTCTGTTGCAGATGCTTATTAAAGATGAAATGGAATGGGTACTTATAACAGACTATTTATATGATCCCCCTTCACCAAAGTCCCACACAACAAGCCTTAGTCTTGCTGCACATGTGAAGAACCAAAACTGAAGGATTTGGCAAAATATTTGGTCAGGAGGGAGATGGTCAGTTCTGGGGGGTTTTAAATTTTGATGACCCTCCTGAGGAACTACTGAGCATAAAAAGCATCTTTTCAAGATGTCACAGCCAGAGAGGAACTTGACCCACTCACAAAGTAGCCATGCCCACAGTTTTCTTCCCAAACCAGTTGGAACAGGTCAGTTCGTTACCACAACCCAACAGCAGGCATCAGAATGGTCTGACAATGATTAGAAGACACTTATGAATGTCCAGAGATGATTGAACATACCCTGTTAAGAAAGCTAGCTTCATTGGACCCTCATGTTCCCATCACTATGTTGTTAGGGCTTAATTGTACGTAAGCTACATGAACATTAAAATGGTCCACATAACAGCTATATGCAAAGCTTCTAAATTTGGGCTGAGTTGGTCTACTCATGATTTCAGGTGTTCTGACAAAATGCATGCATAAACAGTAAGATGTATTGTTAGGATGAATGTTTAATTTGTAGAAATGTGTTTTAATTGTCAAGAGGACATTAGCTACACCGGCTGCTGTTTGGTTAACTCTTTAGCTCGCTAGTTAATGTGACAAGTCTGTGTCTGTGGAGGTTAATTGGATGCCAGTAACTGAACAGCTTAATTTCTGTAATTTTCTGTGCTGGTCATTTGTGTTAAATTGGAAATTTTATATTGTTTATTTCACATTTGCTACATTAGCTTGATGTGCTTTACAAGAACTATTGTACTGTTAGTTGTAATTAACATGCCTTTGTGGCTACATGTACAGTGCTATGAAAAGGTTTTTGCCCCATTGCTAAGTTCCTTTTCTTTCATAGTTGTCACAATTACATGTTTCAGATCATCAAACTAATTCTTATATTAGACAAAGATAAGTGAGTAAATAAAACATCCAGTTTTTAAATAATGATTTAGTTCACTAAGGGAAAAATGCTATCCAAACCTACCTGGATCTATATGAAAAAGTAACTGCCCTAAACCTAATGGTTGTTCCAACCTTGGCAGCAAGAACTGCAATTACGTTTTTGTGATAACTGGCAATGAGTCTTTCACATCACTGTGGCCCACTTTCTTGGCAGAATTGTTTTAATTCACCCACATCAGGGAGTTTCCCAGCATCAACAGCCTGTTTTAGGTCATGCCAAAGTATCCCAATCGAATTTAAGTCTGAACTTTGACCACGTCTCTCCAAAACCTTCATTTTGTTTTTTGAGCCATTCAGAGGTGGACTTGCTGGTGTGTTCTGGATCATTGTCCTGCTGGACAACTCAAGCGCACTTGAGCTTCAGGGCACAAACTGATGGCCAGCTATTCTATTCTATTCTATTCAATTCAATTCAATTCAATTCAATTCAGTTCAATTCAGTTCAGTTCAATTGAATTCATTTCAATTCAGTTCAGTTCAGTTCAGTTCAGTTCAGTTCAATTCAATTCAATTCAATTCAATTCAGTTCAGTTCAGTTCAATTCAATTCAATTCAATTCAATTCAATTCAGTTCAATTCTATTCAGTTCAGTTCAATTCAATTCAATTCAATTCAATTCAATTCAATTCAATTCAATTCTATTCAATTTTATTTATATAGCGCCAAATCATAACAAACAGTCGCCTCAAGGCGACTATTTGTCGACTATTTGTCTCAAGGCTATTCTCCTTCAGGATTTTCTGGTACAGTAGAGAACAGAATTCATGTTTCCATCAGTTACAGTAAGTCGTCCTGAAGCAGCAAAGCAGCCCCAGACCATCACACTACCACCACCATGTTTGGCTGTTGGTATGATGATCTCTTTATGAAATGCTGTGTTAGTTTGATACCAGATGTGCCCTGACTTAACTTTTGTCTCATCAGTTCACAGAATATTTTCCCAGAAGTCTTGGGGATTATCAAGATGTTTTTGGGTAAATGTGAGATGAGTCTTTGTGTTCTTCTTGGTCAGCACTGGTTTTGTTCTTGGAACTCTCCCATGGATGCCATTTTTGTCCAACTTCCTTCTTATTGTTGAAACGTGAACTCTGACCTTAACTGAGCCTCCATTTCTTTAGATGTTCTTTCATGACCTCCTGGATGAATCATCAGTCTGTTTTTGAAGTAATTTTGTTAGGCTAGAATCACAACATGAGACTTTATTTGAAAGTTAGCACCTTTTTGAAAATGTGTATGTTTAATATGTGGTTAAAACAAAAATCAGCCCTAACATTAGCCCTAGATGGGTTTGCCATTGACCTGGTGGATGTTAAAAGGTCAAAACCAAAAACCAATCAAAACACAGCAAATAAGTGAACATGCAAAAACAAACAAAAAGGTCAGACTGTGAATACTTTAGCATGTGACAGGCAGCGAGTGGGAATGCAGTACCTGGTGATGACTCTCTCTGGGTGAGAGAGAATCATCGGTGCTTGTTTCAGTAATACATACATAAACTTTATGACAGTTCTACCTTCTAGCATGAATCGTATGTGCAGCCTTGTCTGGTCATGATCACATTTACCAGTTAAATACAGTGTTACAGGGAATAATAGCTGCAGGACAATTCGTTTTCAGGAAAACACTCTTTACTCTGTGCCACTTCTACTGATGCAGCCAATGCCAATGCTTAATGAAGATTATAGCTTGGCCTCCAGTCTTCAGGCTACAGGTATAATTCAACATATATTTTTGCTAAAAAATAGAGTCTGTATTTGACACATTCTTAATGCAATGATTCCTATTTTCACCCTCACTTTGCATCCTTGACATTGCTAATGTACAATGTAGCCGCAGTAATACTAATCCCTCTCTGACAGGAATAAAGATGCCAATTTCCATGTAAAAAGGCCTTCATTACAACATTAGGTCTCTGGTGGTGTGGATGTGAAGTTCCACATGGCTAATAACAGCCCTGAATCTCCTTAGGACCCTGATCTTTTATTCAAGTCAGCCCTTGTGCAGTCCAACAAACTTCATTTATATTGCATGTCCTAGTCAGCAGTATGGAGAGATGAATTAGCATACAGAGTCGCGGACACAGTGATTACAGGCTGACAGGCGACTTACACGCCCCCTGCAAAGAGCCGAACATGTCTTCATTTTATTTTTTTCCTCTGTCCTTCTATAGCCCGGAGCAGCTGATACAAGGGTTTCTAATAGAGCAGAACACAGGAGAGACAAGGCGAGGGGCGCTTTAATAATGAATGGATGACATTGGTGATGGGAGAAAGAGAGGCAGAGTATAAGGGAGGTAGAGAAAGCTTTGATTAAAGGTGGTGGTGCTTCGTGGATTATTTTAACATCAATAAAACAGTGCAAAATTTATGTGAGACATTAAGTTGCATTATTGTGAGCAGACTGTCAGCATCAATGTATTTGTGGCCTCAGATAGTTCCAGTCCTGCAGTCCAGTACAGACATATGCTGGCATTAACACACACACACACACACACACCTAACATGTTCTGATAGAGTTACGATGACAGACCTCAGAGGGTTCAACAGGTACAGAAAAAACTGAAAAAAAAAAAAATGACCTGTTCATAATTGTGAAGATGAGAGTTCTTTAAACTCACCTGTTGGTAAGGCTTCAAGTTAGGACTGCTTTGACTGAAACATGGACGGCACAGGTCACATGCTATTCGCTACAATCCACCTGAACCTGGACCTGTCTCTCTGCAGGTTTTGTGCTCTTTATGTCATCTGAAGCTCTTTAACAAAAAACAAAGGAACAAACTAGAATTATCTGACAAATAATGTCACTATTAAATGTTATCAGATAAATGATATGGCTCCTGGATGCCTCCCAGATGAGGTGTTTCAGGCATGGACCAGACCCAGAACACACAGATTATGTCACTTGGCTGGCTTGGGAATACCTCAGTCCCCCCTGGATGAGTCTGAGGAGGTGGGAGGTCTGGACATCTCTGCATAGACTGCTGCCCCTGTGACCCAAACCCAGATAAGCAGCAGAAAATGGATGAATGGAAATAATGTAAACCCTGGACACGTCACCAATCTATTGCAGGGCTAAAGACAGAAAGCCATTCACACCTACAGCCAATATGTTTATAAACATATAGTTCCAGGAGATTTTACACATATACCAGTCTTGACCTTACTTCATGTCCCATTGGTGACACATGACCACCAGTGCATTGCTTTGCTTTTTTTGATAGACAGTGTCTGTGCCAAATCTAAAATTCATCAAAGAGACATGAGAACTTGTGCCTCATGCACACAAATGTATGCATACACGTACATTAAACTAATTTTAACTGGATCATGACAGGGAGGCGCTGTGGTGAAATGTAGTTTGGTTTACACTTAAAACAGTATAAAATTGTATATAGATATATAGATATTCAACACAACAAAATGCACCAAAAAAGAGAATTAGTTGGGCTACATTTTTACACGCTCTGTGAGACTTTCCCATGGCATCGCCTCTTTGGAAAGAGGCCTCTGAGGAGTGGCCTAAACACTCTTGACCACAGTTATATCTGTTAGAGGATAACTCTCAAGCCACCAGGGCTCATTAAAGAAGAAATAAGTAAGCGGGTGTAGGACTCAGGTCTATTATATATAACTGCGGGCTGTAACTGTAGGCCACAGTGTACAGAGGGGCCTCTGAGCTTGCACTTGTTGAAAATATGATTGCCCATTTAAGGCAGTATGTTTTTATCCCTTGGCATCAAATACTGCCCTTCTTTCAGCTGCTGGAATCACAGTGATACTCTCATCATATCAGTGACTTTTAATATTAGATGCTGAAAGAGAATTTTAAATAGTGATAAAGTGATTGAAAGCTGTTTGTTTTCACTTCCTGATTTGTTTTCTTTTTTCTCTTTTTACTTCCACTTGTTGGTGATGCTGTTAAAGGCTGAGGAATAAGAATGTGGTGGTTAAGAGTGACAAAATAACTTATAAAATAAACTTATTAAAATAATAAATTTGTGAAAAGCATGGGCAGCAAAATCTGCATAAATTAATATATATTAAAAAAAACCAGAAATGGTAAACAAAGCAAATATAACACTTTAATATATATATATATATATATATATATACAATTTGTGCATCATTAAAAATTCACAAGATAACTTTTCAGCAAGCCCAGAAGTGGTTCCTGTGTTTTCCCTGCACTGCACGTTAATTTTTCTGTAAAAATACTTTTAAAGTCATTCATTGTTCAAAAGTTTGCTTTTGAAAATTTCTTTAAAAAAGGTAAACAACTTTTCTTGTTATTTTTCACTCCAGTTATGTTTTATGTATTCAAATCTGAATGACCAAAGAGAAAAAAGACCAATGGCAACTTAAGACACGTGGGTGAGGAAGTCAACAGGAGTGCATGTGCATGTCAGCATGAGATTCTGGAAAAGAGTGAATACGTGTGTGTGTGCAGCGAGGGAGCGGGGGGGGGTAGTAATGTATTCAGGACAGGCCTGGCCAACCACTGCTATCAAAGGGACCTGCCTGGCAAACTGTAATAACTGGAAAATTATTTTGATAGCCTGAAACAATCTTGGATATCACAGAACTTTATTAAAATAATATCAAATCAAATTAGCCTGTATCCCCATAATGAATTAAGTAACAGGTTACGCCGATATTAATCTCCTGGCTGGCTCGCAGGCATGACGGCTCCAGCATTTAATCAGGGCTGCCTCTCTCTCCCTCTCTCTCCTCCCTCTCTCTGTCTCTGTGTCCACGGGAGGGTCTTTTAACACACACATCCAGGAGAAATCCTCGACAAGCCGACAGCCCCATAGCTGTGTGGCGGTTAAACGAGGAAGGCTTCAAAAGGCACTCACACTCTCTCTCTCTTCCCCTCTGAATACGGAGGGTGATTTTGCCCCATTTCCCCCCCAAGTTCCCTCCCTCTGTTCCGTCTGCGTCACTCGCCCCCGGTGAGGTTATTCAAGAGCAGAGGAATTGGTGTCTTTAATGTGTGTGTGTGTGTGTGTGTGTGTGTGTGTGTGTGTGTGTGTGTGTAGGTTTGGAGGTATTCGGGTGAGGATGTGGGGGTCTCCGGAGAGTTGTGATTAGCAGCTGACCCACTGGGAGAGAAATAGGAACCTCTTCTCACACCTCCCCTTCTCTTCATCCTGCTGCATCACCCCCACCCACCACCACCACATCCCCAACTTCGTGCCAGACTAGTGTACAGTTAAAGTAACATCACAACCTGCAAATTTAACACAAAAGACACAACAACTTAAAGAAAAATCCTACTTTATACCATATTTTTGCCCCATATCATATTGTTGACATGCAAAAAAAAAAAAAAAAAAGAAATCAACAGAAAAGCCCAAAACAAACAAACAAAATAAATGAGTGCCTGAAAACTGTTTTCCACCTTTAGTTTCAGTCACCACTTATAGTTTCAAAGGAATGTTTTTGCATTAAAATTGCTAATACATTTGGCAATACCACCAAAATAATATAAAGATCACATTTAAAAAAACAAACTTACATTTTGTATCTAGTAAAAACAAAGAAAAAAAAGGGTTTTATTGTGAAAAGCAAGGACATGCACAGACCAAATCAGGTTTCCAGTCCTACAACTACAGAGAAGGTGCCTCAAACGTGCATTCTTTCTAATGGCCAGTAGAGGGCAAGTCCTTTGGTTTCAAAATTCTGGTGCTAGTGAAGCCAGCCTTTTTATCTGGGACTTGAGCAAACACTTTCATCATAGGTTTGCGGTCTTAATCACTAGTTTTACATCTTATTGAATACAACATTCTGTTTATTTTGAAAATTATGCTTCCTATAAGAGTCAAAAAGGAGGATAAAGCAGGGTATAATTTTGTGCGGGCCTTCTTGTTGGTTGAACAGTCACTACTGTATGACTGCGCAGTGTCAGTTTTTGTCAGTATCTGTGAAAAAAAATTGACCTCATGAAGGAATCTCTGTAGTTCTTTCTCTGAATACATTTTAGACAAGAGGATTCAGAGGCAAATTTCAAGTTCTGACTTTGAGTTCCTCAATTAAAATCCATAAGGTATCATATATTGTTGGCCTAATTGACAGAATTTCATGACTATGATTTGTGACAAAAATTGAAAGACCAATAAACCAAACGCTGATGAGCCAAAAAATTAAGACTGGTGGGTTCTGGTCAGCATTGGTGAGTAGTTGGACAATGGTCCAAGCAAAGTGTTTACAGGATATTTTGAGATGTTTGAACTAATCTGATCTGAAATGGATCCAACTTCCAACTTACTGGACTCAAAGCATCTGCTGCTAATGCTTTGTTGACAGATACCACAGGGCAGTATCACAGTATCATTGGTCCGTTGCGGTTGTCGGAACCATTCTGAAGACACGCAGAGGCCCAAGCAGGGGTGATTTTACTGTTTTGTGTCACTATTATCACAAGGAATTGGTTTTTGACACACAGTTTTTTGTTTCAGCTACATTTACATGACTATAAATAAGGTATTGTCTTCCCTTTAAGACAAAGACGTGTGTTCTGGGGCAGAAGACTAAAATTAGACCACACTACAGACGTTGTATTGCCTTGCTAGGTGTCAGATTCATAGAAAACTCCATTTGCTGTGAGACCATAAGATGCTTTTGTTAAGTATCCTAAATTAAGATTTAAATTAAGTCTCTTTTCTTGCACACTTATGAATGGGTGTAACACTGAGGTCAACACACAGTAATTTGGGTTGGCAGCTTGTTCAAAGGCTCCATTTACGCATGCCATTAACATATGTTTCTTATCTGAAGATGTGGCTACATTTTCTTTACCTGAATTAGAATAGAATGGATTCTTTTTAAAAAATTATATCTGCAGGCTTATTTTTTTTTTTTTAAGAAAAAAGAAGAAAATGCCTTGTAATTCCATGTAGTTTGAATGATCAGCTTTATCGTGACTTGCATGCGTTTTTTTTTTTAGGCTGATGCAGCACCGAGACTTTTAAAGCATTGTGCTTAACCTGGCTTTTTGAGTGCTGCTCAGGAAGAGGTGAAAAAAAGAGAGTTGCTGTGCTTCTTCTTTCTTTCTTTCACCACTTCTTCTTATTCCACACCCCCCTCCAACCTCTGCCTCAACTACCACCCGCCCCTGGCTGATATTGCTGTCGCCTTTCTCTTATCTGTCCCCCGCCTGCTGTCTTTCTTCTGTGTCTACCCCCACCTCCTTCTTGTTGTGTTGCCCAGCGGACTGCGCCACACAGCCCACCTTAGGGGTTGGAGGGATGGCGGGGACACTAAATCTTTTGATGCAGCCGTTTGTGGCGATAGCATCTGAACTTGCCGCGCCTTTGCCAGGCAGGGCTGACAGATGTAGCAGGACCCTTCCACAGCTCCCGGCTATTGGATATCTATTACTGCTGGCGCTCAGTGTGTATGTGTGTGCTCTCCAAGCAAAGGTAGCACACAAATATCTTTATGAACACATCTGTCACATGCATCAGGCCACACATATCTATAGTTGCGCACAAGCAAGTTCACACCGGTGCAAATACACACAGTAAAGGAAAACAAAGGAATGCCACTCATATTCTCATATTCATATCGCACAAGTCCATCTTTCCTATTAGAGTCGCAGTACTTAGAGAAGCAATAGTGAAATATGAAGCGCTTTATCTTGTGATCCAGGTACAGTCATTCCTTCACGTCAGGGCATGTACGTCCTTGAACTTCTGCACTTGGCCAACACACATACACAGACACAACTCCAGCTCGGTGCAGATTCTCTTTTTATGGGCTCAAAGAGTGACACATTTGCTCTGGAAATGGAACTAAGACAGCAAGCGACAAAAACGTCACAAAGTGATGCATTTCCTAAGTGTCCCTGCATCCATATGGTGACACGTCTCAATGACAGCATGAAGCCTGCTAACATCAAGGATGAAATAACCAGGCTTACGTTCTCTAAAACGTTTTGAAGGAGAACGTCGTGGGAAAGGAGTTGTTTTAAAACACAAAGCAGGTGATTTGGAGCTGATTAGGTGGCTGAAAGTGGATTGGGACTGCTCTTCAACTAAATATGTTTTTGAGTGTTTGCGCACGTGTGCATGTGACACTGACTATGCTTGTGTTGAAATATGTATTTGTGTGTGGGTTTGCTGCTGCTTCCTCCTCTGAGGGTTTGAGTGTGTGCCATCTGGCAGCTCAGGAGGATGAAGAGCATGAGGAGGCTAGGGAGAGCTTCCCGTTATGATGACTCCTCCGCCCCCTGCGTCCTCCCCCTCTGTGGCCCCAATAGACCTGTATCTCTTATATAGCACCCCCATACAGAAAAAAAGCACACAGATGTATGCCTGAACACATCAACATGCACAGCCTGCATTTTCTCATCTCCTTCCTTCAGAGTCTGTTTTTTTGTGTGTTTTTTTTTTTTTTTTTGGAGGGGGGGGCTCAGTGACTTTTTGGGATCAGTCAGACCTTTGATTTTGGTTCTCAATATGTTCTAATTCACAGATGACTTAATAGCACAGTTGACAGCATGCATTTAAAACAAAGAGCAGCATTTCATTTATGCCATGTACCAAAATGTACTAATATAACTAAATATTAAGGTCTCAGACAGATTGTATATAAAATATGCATCTAGCCACCATGATGTCACCCACTGGATTTGGACTCTATGTTTTGAAGTCTCAGCATTAACATAGATGCTGCTATCATGAATCATCATGATGCCTCTATGATGAGTGATACCCTAGTATTTTATTAGGCTGATGCCTAATAAAATACTAGGGTATCATATACCAAAACTGTAACACAAGCTTCCTGGAGAAGCTATATCCAAGTAAGTCATATTATTTCTCAGATAATTCTATCAAACCCCTCTGTGAATCACCACCTTATCACGGTGGAAGGGTTTGTGTCTTCCAGTGATCCCAGGAGCTACATTGCAATTTGCACCTGGTAGGTTCTCTCAAGGCAAACTGGTTGTGGGTGAGGGCCCAAACAAAGAGCAATTCGAATAACCTCTATGTCGAGACTTGAGGGCGAGCATCTGGTGGCCCACCCCTCACAGTAGGGTCTGTAGGTGTTCGGTGCTTTGTGGATCGGGTGGAGGTCCTTGTGCTCTGATCCCCTGTTTCCAAAACTAGCTATGTGATATGTCACCTCTCTGGTGGGGAAGGAGCCTGAGCTGGTGCGTGAGGTTTGGAGATACCAACTAGACATAGATGGGTTCACCTCAAAACACAGCTTGGGCTCTGGAACAAGTTTCCTTGAGAGGGATTGGACTCTGTTCCACTCTGGGTTTGCCCTAGGTGAGAGGCTGTGGGCAGGGGTGGGTATACTTGTATCCCCCTGAGAGGGTTACTTCTCTGCACCTTCGGGTTGGGAAATGGGTCCTGACTGTGGTTTGTGCCTGTATGCCAAACGACAGTTCAGAGTACCCAACCTTCTTGGAGTCACTGGGTGTGGTGCTGGAGAGTGCTCCATCTGGGAATTTCATTGTTCTACTGGGGAAATTCAGCACTCATGTGGGCAGCTACTGTACAGTGTGACCTGGAGGAGACTCACTGGGAAGAAGGATCTGCCCGATCTGAAACCGGGTGGCTGGCAGGATAGATAGATAGATAGATAGATAGATAGATAGATAGATAGATAGATAGATAGATAGATAGATAGATAGATAGATAGATAGATAGATAGATAGATAGATAGATAGATAGATAGATAGATAAACAAACTATGCTAACAATACAGACTAACAAACTATACTTACTATACAAACTATACTGTTATACTAACTATACTAAGCTGTACAGGAGCTTAGTGCTCTGAACATAAAACAAAACAAAGAATACAAGGATATGAATGAGTCGGTAGTGCAATATACATATACAAAAGTGCAGAGGCAGATGTGAATACAGAGTTTAGTATAAACAAATAAGGTTAATGAAAAGAAACAGTGCATTATGGGAACCTCCCAGCAGCCTAGTTATATAGCAGCATAACTAAGGGGTGGTTCGGGGTCACCTGATCCAGCCCTAACTATAAGCTTGATCATAAAGGAAAGTTTTAAGCCTAATCTTAAAAATAGAAAGGGTGTCTCTCTCCTGAATCCAAACCGGAAGCTGGTTCCACAGAAGAGGGACCTGAAAGCTGAAGGCTCTGCCTCCCATTCTACTCTTAAGTATCCTAGGAACCAAAGTAAGCCAGCAGTCTGAGAGTAAGGTGCTCTATTTGGGTGATATGGTAACAACTGAAGTCTACTTAAAGAAATGAAAAGAAAGCTGCCTAAGAGAGTTCAGGCTCTGCTGTGGAATAAAGGTGGTCATACCAAATACTAAGTGTGTCCAGATTTAGGGGGTGGTCTATGTAGGCCGGGTCCTTTGGAGGCCGCAAAGACCGTGAAGGCTGGAAGAGAGTGGCTGTGAAATTGGATGATCTAGTCTTCATATCTGCGTCACCAGTTATTTCCGCCCTTACCTCAGCATAGGTCCTGTCATCTAGCAACCATGACAGAGCAAAGCACAGCTGTGGAAAAGAAGCTATTAATATGGAGCCTGAACTTTTGCTCTTTTTTTTTTTGGTTTATTTAATCCTCGAGGAACTGCAGCAGTTGTACTGTTGTTGCTGGTACATCAAGGGATAAAGATGAGTAAATGATTCATTTACAAAGATACTGATAATTCTTCAGTTAGACATTAAATCTGCCGTTGGTGATTTTGTTTGATAATTTCCTGCAACAGCTTCAGCCCGCAATGAATCTTGGGACAGTGTAGACCATGAAGGATACACCTGTCGTCCTTCAAATCCAGGCAAAGGAGGACACATTTGTCAGCCGCATTTGGAGGAGCCTTTGGACAATTTAGACAACCTTCGTCGCCTCACTGTAACGTAATCGACTTTGAAATGTGGCCTTCGAAGGATGCAGCCCCTGAATTTGGACACACCTATTGACTTTCAAGCTCATTAATTGTGAAAACTCCATTTTACCTCATATTCTATATTTCTAGATATTTTTGCAATTGCTCCAATAAATCACTTCACCCATTTCACATTTTCAAAGCAAAATGTAAAAAAATGTCAGGTGGTTAAAAAAATTAACACAGCACTGCATTGACTTGAAATGTAGCATCTTAGTTTCTGAACGATTTTCCTATTTAGTGAGTAGCTAAACCAAAAACAAACCCTAAACCTACATGGGTTGCTAAAATGGAATTATGCTGAAGGTGGCAAAGTAAAAATATGAAAAGGATGGAAGGAACCATCAGTATTAATATCTGCATTAGTGCCAAAGTACTCTTTAGTTACTGGAAAAAATGATGTGCCAGGTCCAAATCATCATCTACCCCACTTCAAGTAGCATCTCCTGCTCCTGCGCTTCACCCAGGCGGCATCATGCGAACAATAGGCTAATGAGATTTAAGGATAGGGGCCTGAGCTGCTGCCAAATTACTGCCAACCCAGAGAAAATCTTCCTCCAGTTCTCTTTCTCTCTCTCCCTCTCTGTTCCTCCACTTCTTCTCTTTATATATTTTTTTTAACACCCACCCATATTTGTCATTCAAACCAGCTTTAATGGAGAAAGATCTATGCATATGTAAGTGACAGAGCTGGAAGCCCATTACCGGCATTCAGTGGAGCACTGTGGAGAGACCCTCTCCAGGCTTGGATTACTGACCATTAGGGCTTATTTCTGCACCATCTCAAGGCAATTATTCCCCCCTCCCACACCCCCCACATATGCACCCACCCCCAACACAGAGAGACACACCTCTATGGCCTAATTCACCCCCTTGCCCCTCACCCCGCCACGATTTAACCATTTCACATCTTGAAGAGTCATCTAGGGCAGGCTCTCTCAGTGTAATACCCATTTGGGTGTTGACTCGTAAATGCATGTTGTTCAAAACCCCTCATCTGCTCCCAGCTTGACGGCCTTGTGGGGGCGGATGGTGACGGCAGTGATGAGGATATTGATGATGATCATCATTAGGTGGAGTCGGGAGAAAATAGCTCCCAGTGTGTATGCACACACCTGTAATTAAAGTTGTCACCCAGGTTCTGCTTCCTCTCTAATGAAGTCATGAAAAAAAAAAAGCAACAAAAAAAAAAATCCATGCACGGCAAGGAGTCAAGAAGCGGGTGTATTTGCATTTTGACAGTGGCAACATACAATATGTTTTGGCATGTGTGTGTGACACGTGTGGGGGTGGCAAAAAGAGAAAGGGAAATTATACAGTCTTGACTTTTAGTAGAATTATTTGTGTGTCACTATAAGTGTGGAAGATAGAAAGAAGGCAAAAAAGGAAGAAGAAACAAAAGATGAATTGAACTTGCTTGAGTGTGTTTGTGTGTATGAGAAAGAGAGAGAGTGAAAAAGAGAGTGAGAGGGAGATGATGATGCATGTGTTTGCTTGTTTGTGTGGAACCAGGTGAAGGCTTTGAGCAAGTGCTGAGCTTCGACCTGGTTAGTGTGGAAGCCAAACTAACCTAAAGGCTAGTTAAGCTCCACATGACACTGGCCCATATCCAACAGCTGTGATCTAGCTGCTCCCCCATCTCACTCAAACACACCCACACCACATGGGAAAGAAAGAAAAACAATCATGGTTGAGTAACACAATTTGCACACACACACACACACACACACACACACACACACACACACACACACACACACACACACACACACACACACACACACACACACACACACATACAAATGTGGGTACAATGTAGTGAATGTGCACCTCCTCGATAATATAACTGCATGCCAGGACTATAGCAGCTATGCTGAGACCACAACACTCCTACACACTTCTTAAGCAGCTGATTTTTTATTTATCTATCTATTAATCCCACAGACTGTATATGAAAGATGAGCATAGCCACTGTGGGGTCATGCACTGGCTTATGGACTACCATTTTGAACCTTTGAGTTCGGCCTTGCTGTTGCCATCTCGGTTTTTGTGAAACCATCTGTTACTATTTTTGAATGAAAAACCAAGTGGCAACCTTGAGGCTAATGTTCACTTCGAAGCTTCAAACAGAGGAGTCCAAAACCACTCAGTGGCATCGCCACCATTTATTATACACAGTGTATGTCTAAAGCTAGCTAGATTCTTTAAACGTTTATCTATATAGCACCAAGAGATTAAGGGAGAATGAGTGAAGCGCGTTTGGTGAAGTGCTCAGCAAATCACGTGACTTCCAAAGCCGCCATTTATATGTGATGGCTGCATTGTGACACGCAAAGTATATTTTGCATCAAGTGTCTGATGGTTTCGTGAATATCTGGAAGTATGACCACCAAAGGTGCTTGATTTTGCTATGCCATAAACTGCAATAATAACAACATGGCTTCCACAGATTCCATCAATTTCCTACCAGCAAAGAGAGGTCAGCAATAAATGTTGAGTCACTGAGTCAGTGAGTATGGATACTGAGAAGATGAATTCAATCTGATGATCAATGGAGAAAAATAAGGGTCAGTGACCCAAAATGGGTTTTTGCTGATTCCAGAAATGTTTGTGAAACATTAAAATCCTGTAGCTAGCCAGGCCCCCTGTAGTTGGTGCAGATGAATGTAGCCTAGCCACTGTTAGCTCTCCCCCAGCAGATTGTCCCGAGGAGCTGGGAAATCAGGCCGGCTGGGTGACTGTGAGGATGAAATGTAGTCCTAAACAGAAGCCCCTGGAACACCACCAACCTGTTCACGTCTCAAATTGTTTTTCCCCACTCTACGACACACTTGCTGAGGAACAAACTCTGGTTATTGGTGAATCTGTTTTGAGAAACGTGAAGCTAGCGACACCAGCAACCATTGTTGATTGTCTTTTAGGGGCCAGAGCAGGCAACATAGAAGAACTCTAGAAGTGGCAGAAAAGGATAAATGTAGGTTTGGTAAAATATTCAATTCAATTCAATTCAATTTTATTTATATAGCGCCAAATCACAACAAACTGTCGCCTAAAGGCGAAAAAAATAGTAATTCACATCAGCAGAAATGACACCCGGTTACGCCAGTTGGCGGTCACTATCTGGTCTTTGAGTCTGACGTCATTTCCGGGTCCAAATGCTCCTAAATAAACAGCAATGGCATAACCAATGACTGTTCACTATTAAAGATGATTGTAACATACCTTATTAACTGCAGCCATTTCCGCTTCTCTTTCTCAAAGGTAAAATGACAGCTGAGTGTGTTTTTTTCGAGTTGGATGGGTTAAAACAACCAGGGACACAGCATTGTGACATATTGATCACATGACAGTTTGGACCCGGAAATGGAATTCTACGTCATCAATTAACAACCGGATACTTATTAAATTGGTGTGCAACTTTGCCAAAACAATGTTGGACTCTCTGGTCCCCTCTCCAATCGGAACAGGAGCGACACATTTAGCTGCATGTTCTCCTTAAACTGCTGGCTGTCTGAGTGGTGTCCAATAAAAAAAGGATGTGGGTTTTATAGATAGTTGGGAAACTTTCTGGGGAAAACTGGTGTTGTTAGGAGAGACAGCATCCATCCCACATCTGGATTCTTATTTTTAAGTTTATTCTCCTGAATTATCCTCTCCTTCATGATGTAACTTTTTTAGAACTGCATATTTGTGAACTCTTCACGTGTAATAGTAATATAATTATTCTTATATTATCATCTATATTAGTTCCCCATCTGTGAACCAACCACAGAAGTAGTGATTTGTATTGCAAGCACATGTCTGTACATGTAACGATGCTTCAGTTAAGAATGTTATACTGCATATACATTCTAAATGCATTGTGGTAGTGAAATTTGGATACATGCATAAACATACAGTCAGTAATATTAGTAGTTTTAAGAATATGTGATTTCGGGAATTGCAGTCGACACTCCCCATACAGCGCAGTGTAAATACTCTTTTTTTTTTTATGTTCTATGAGGCTTCTCTTGATTTTTTTCAATTCTTGATAACTGAGAAAAGGGAAACATATGACCCAAATGAATCGTTTAGGTTGTTGAGAGTGGGAGATCTTGAGTGTGGAGGCATTTACTAAGTAAAAACAATGCACATTTGATAGCTTTGAGCAGTCCAACAAAGATGGCAGACACTGGTTATCAGTCAGGAACTGGTTTGATGACGTCACACGCCCAGTGGCTCAGTCTCCCCTAATCTTTTGTCTCTGTATAGCACATAGTACTATCCAGTCAAGTCAGATGAAGTATAAAAACTCATAATAGTCCATAGGAATAGTTTGGTTAGTAAGATGCATCTATAATTCAGTGATAATTTTGGAAAGCAAAAACAGGAACAAAACGTGCTCACCTGAGAAACTCAGTCAACAGCATCCATTGCTAGTCACTTCAACTGCTTGACTCAGAGTTTGAGATAAATTTAACTCATGACCTACCCAGTTCCTGATGTTGCTACAAGATGATGAATTTCTTTGACATTCAACTGTCTCTGGTCATTGCTGCTACTCTGTTCCTGTGTGGAGACCCCTTTAGAGTGCCTTTTAGAACAACCAAAAGCTGAACATGACCAAACTTGTCATTCAAAGTGGGTCTTGTAAATAATCCATATAAATTAGTAGGGTATTTAAAGAATGACCCCCTGTACAGCTGACATAGGCCTATAGGATGTAAACACCATGTACTGGGATCACTTCGCTTTTGGTGCAGGTTTCTAGTCTGTTATATCCATCTGAGGAACTGAAGGTTTTTTTTTTGGCATTTTTGGATGACAGGGTTAGTCACAAACTTAGATGAATGGCAGTTCATGCAGCAGTTGTCAGGACATTTCATCCTGAACCACAAATGTCAACCTGCTTAGTCAATGAACTGCCTAAATTAATCAGTTTAGCAGCATAGACGTCTTTAAAGAATTTCATAAGAGTTCATCTAAGAGCTGAGATATTTTGGTGGGAACCAAAGAGATTGAATAAGTGACCAAACATTACAAATGCAATAAAACTAACAAAGAAGTTGCATTTCATTTGACAAATAGAAACATTAATGCTTGTAGAGACATGTAGTGACACATAAACATACACACAAACATACACACACAAAAATTCACATTTATCATACACTAAAGCCAATCCATCGCAGATCAAGTCTGCATGATGAAGTTGCTACGGTATAAACACATCAAAGTTGAGCACCTCAATTATTTAAAAGCACAGCGAGTGCATCATTAAGGACACAGTAATTATCCTCCATCTTAATGAAGTTTTCATTAAGACATCTGCATTATGTGATCTGTCTCCACAGAGATTTAATATTTCTACTGTAGACAGGTAATGCCTGTGCCAGTCATTTATAATAGAAAAGCATTACAAACTCGTTACAAGGTGTGCGTTCATTCAGAGGTTGACAAAAGTGATGTTTGAAGACCCAGGGCAGGTTCTAAGTGTATATTTATTTCTTGGATTTTTTTATGAACAAACCTTTTGCACACATAAACTTACATAATATAAAAAGGAAAATTTGTGATAGTAGATTTCACTCATTCATTTCCATTTTTTTTTTTAAATTTACTTATGCCTACCACTTTCTTCTTCTGTTATTTCAGCTGGACAGCTCATATCTGAAATAACCTCGAAGCCTAAAGGTGGATACTGGGGTGGTGGAGGGATTGAAACAGCAGGCAATCTGTGCCAGCAGCAGCGCTGACATGTCAGAGTTTAATCAGATTATTTAAAGGTCTTTGTTTAGGTGAACGAATACAATCCGTCAAACAACAGGATGGTGTTCTCCTTGTGTCCTGGAAACAGGAAGAACACCATCCTATTACTGAGTCAGGCCTCAAAACAGCCTTAGTATTCAATGTCTCTGATTCATCTAGATGTTGGAAAACTTTTCATTGGATTATACGTACTCCACTGTTGGTTGACTGACTCCACTTGGTTAATTTCTGCAAATTTTTCAGCCGCATGTTCATGTTCATGCTCCGACCTGACGTTCTGTTATTGTAGTCCATTGGTCTTAAGATTGGACCTTTTTTGTGTACATTTTCTATAATGCTGAAGTGTTGTCTGAGTTCCCACAACCCTTCTGTCAACTCCAACCTTTCTTGACATTCTCCAGCAAAATCATTTCTATCTACAGATAGAAATGCTGCTTACTGGATGTCCTAAATAAAATCCAGAGACTGAACCAACAAAATCAGTAGTTTAGGAAATTCTCAAACCAACCCCTCTGACACCAAAAAGCATCCCATCAGCAAATTCACTGAGATCCCATTTTTCCCCATTCTGATGATGATGACAACATTAGCTGTTATCAAGTCCACGCTGGACTTGATAATTGCGTGAAAAAGTGGGTGTTCTGATTTTTTCTAATGAAGTGCTTGGGTGAGGAGCGCAGATACTCAGGAGGGCCTCAGAGTAGAGCCACTGCTCCTCCAAATCGAAAGGAGCCAGTTGAGGTGGTTTGGACCTCTGACTAGGATCCCTCCTGGGAAGCCTGTTGGGTGAGGTAGTCCAGGCACGTCCTACTGGGAGGAGATCCCGGGGCAGACCCAGGACACACTGGAGAGATTATATCTCTTGGCTGGCCTGGGAACACCTTGGGTCTCCGCTGGGCGAGCTGGATGAGGGGGCTGGGGAGAGGGAGATCTGAGCTTCTCTTCTTAAGCCCCAGATAAGCAGAAAAAAATGGATGGATGGATGGAAGTGCTTGGACATTCAGTCAGAGATGAACCATAAAGTTCCTTTTAAAAACTTGATGAATACTTGCACAGTATAGTTCCATTTTTCCAGTTAAGTTTGACAAATACGGGAACTTACATCATTCCCATTTGGACCACTTTTTAGTATCATCATCACCAAATTCTGAGCGCTTAATAGTTATGTAGCATTTAAAACATCCACCTGATCAGCTATGGACCCACTTAGGGTTTTGGTGTAGGGTTACAATCAACTCCTTTTCATGAAATTGTTGCTTATTTGGTGTACACAAACAGAAACACTTAAGAAAGAAGAAATGCAAGGCAAAAATTGATTTTTGAGACTCAATTTGAAAAATAACTTCTAGTTCCAGAAAACGTGCAAATCCTAACTGTAAATTGCTCACCTGAGACCTGGTGGAGATCAAAAAGTTAAACACTATCAGCAGGCCTCTGTAAGTCCATGTTTTTTTTTTTTTGTTTGTTTTTTATTTCAGTGTCACTGACAACTTTTTGAAGAAAAGTTTGCTGTGGTTTAGGTTTTCTGACTCAGTAAGCAGCCATCTGTCTTTCAGAGCTTCTTTGTTTTACTGTCATTGTCAGTCATTTAATGAACAATACTTTGACAAGCCCACAAAATGTGATCACAATGACAATGGTGGTGGGGGTGGATGGTGGCAAAATAAAGGACAACATAGTGTGTCAGTCTTAGTGACAGTCCTCCCAAGTACCCTAGAGTTATTGATATAGGTACGGTGGGTTCTAGAAGTCTGAGATGACTAAAAGATGTTTTTCTTGTGAATTTATGACAAGTGACTATATTAGTTAAAAATAAAAATGAAAAGTTGAAAAATGTACCAAAATTTTAAGAATATCTTTAAATATCTATATGGTCTGCCCCCCTGTTACTTTAATTACAGCAGTACTCAACATGTTTGGTCACACTAGATATGTCATATTGTCCCAATGTGATCTAACAATATTCTTAAGAGTTTCTGTTGGGAATGTTTGCCCTCCAGGCTTCATGTGCTCTTATAAATGTTGTATGGTGTTGTGGTGAAGGGCCATGGCAGTCATCACCCATTAGCCTATTTTGGTCCTCTGGTAGTTCTTGCAAAGCTTTGTGATGCGTTTAGAATCACTGATTCATCTGTGGGAAAAATGAACAGTCCTGCAGTAAGAACAATTAAGCTTTCCCACAAAGATGCAAAGCAAAGGGTCAAACATATCTCTGAAGAATGGAGTGCTACTTCTCCTAATCAGGTTAGAGTTGATTTGGTGCAGCTGTCTAAGTCAAGAGTCAGAAAACACTTCCAGACTTGAATATTGAATATGTTTCACTGTAGGTTTGATTCACTGCCTAATTGTCCTCTCCTGTTTGTTTCCTTACATACCCACTCCTCTTAATAGCTGCCAGCTAATTTGCTTGAACATGCCTCTGATCATGTCCATACAGATATGATACATGTTTGTATCATACATGTTATGTTTTTAAATCATTCTAAATCTTCAAACTTGATTATTTCCAGGTTTACATGAAAAAAAATTCCAGATTTTAAATGCAGTCCCAGAAATGTGGACCCCCACTCTACATACAGTACCAGCCACACCTGTGTTGCAGTGATTCACAAATAAGGAGAAGTATTAAAATACAGTGTTTGGAAGATTATTAGTGCCCACAATAGGGGTTGAACAGATCTTTTGCCTTGTCTGATTGTGGAACTTGACTGTGTGTTTTCTTTTTTTTAAACTTTTTTTGTTTTTCTGAATAGGTTGGATTTTTAGCTTGGAAACAAAACAAAAATTCTTGACCGATGCTCTACTAATAAAATAGTCTTTTTCGGATTGAACGTTCACTCATTTCTCCCTTCACAGATCTGCACTGTCAGGGAAAATTTGCTTCCTGTAAAGACAGACTGTAAACACTTTTCTGTATTGCCCCAGTAGTACCAATCAGGCTTTCATATGTAAAATGGAAACACACACAAAGTATATTTTAGGTAGCTATCGGTCAGAATGGGCCACCCCTTTTATCTGTGCCCTCAGTGGATCTTCCCCTTTTTGATGTCAAATGAGTCCTGGAATAGCTAATTCTCCCTCTCCTATAAATTTGGCACTAGTGCAAAAGTTGTGCTGCTGTGGTCCTGGGAGGCAAACAATGCTTGGAGGAGAAAAACTAGATGAGAGAAACCCAATGCAAGCCTTTGATCCTTGAAGATATTAGTGAGAACCAAAGAAAAAGGGTGGGGTGGGGGGGCAGGCATGTTGCATAAAATACAACTTGGAATCAAAATGCAAATCATATTGAAAATGCATGAGTGCTTTTTATTTTTTTTTCTTCAAACTGAGTTTCTCAATCATCCATTGTAATTAGCAGCACCAGTAGTGCTTGTATTCCCACTAACATCATAAAAAAAGCTTTCTTTCTTTTTCTTGGGGCATAGGTGGGGGTGTCACTTAATATTTAGATCAAGAGAAACTGAGAAATGAATTTTCAAAGTTTTTGTGTCTCAAAATTAATGATAAAAAAGAAAAAAAAATCAAATTAGGGATTATGCAAGGGCACAGAACAGAGCAGAGAAAATAAAAGAAGGGATTACATTGAATTTTTTTTTCTTTAATTTCTTCTTGAAAGGGACTTTTTTTTTTTCTTTTGTACTTTGTTAATTTTTCCGTCTGTGGTGTATTATGGAGTTTTTTCCTCAGGGGTGATATAGGAGTATGTGTGTCTCGCTGGGCTGAGGCTCTCTAATGATGTCTTTGTAGGGACGTTAGCACCGTGTTCAAAGGCAGAACTCCAGCCAGCTGACCCAGCCATTTACAAGCTGACAATGAGCAGCTGTAATTGAAAAGTGTTGGAGGTAAGAAACACACACACACATACACGGTTCCTAAGATTATGTTAACTAGCTAACACTGGTGGCTTGGTCCAGCGCTCTTAAACAGGTTAGAATGCTACTCACAGACCTCTACCTGTTTAGCATGCTAACAAGCTAATAAAGCCCAGACTTCAAGTACCTTCTTCAGTCTGGAGAAGTCGCTTGAATGAGTGACGAAACGTTTCTTCCACTGAAAACGCTACTCCCAGATCAACAGATTCAACCTTCTGGGATTTCCTTACCTGGATGATTGAGCATGTATGATGACAGGTAATAAAGCCTTTCCATTACTGTAACACCGGCTAATACAGCCCCTTGTCCATTTAATAGGAGCTTATGCTAATAAGTTAACAAGTGTCATTGTGTTGTGGTAATGTAACATGGCTTAATGCCATATAGCTCCCATAGCATAAGTTTATGCTAACAAGCTAACGAGCTCAATCTGCTGTTGTGATAAAGGCCTAAAGGGGCACTTTGTCACCTATTCAAACACGAGTTAAAATGTTAATGAGCTCGTGCTTCAGTACATTACAGGAAAATGAACTAATGCAGATTAAACCAACTGCATCACTGACATCAAAACTAGTGGGTAGAAAGATTTTTTAAGACCACCATGCTGATGGTCATACTTAAAACCAATATTTTTTCCATGTTTTAATTCAGATTAAATTTTGTCAGAATATACTGCCGCATTTCCAGAACAGTATTGTGATATAGTGCATTGAAACTTCACTTGTTTAAAAGACAATATTCTAATTACAGCAAAACTCAAAATAAAACAGTATAATCTATACAATATTATTGTAATGGAGAATCAGTGCTCTTTTTATAGTACCTATACCTGGAAATATAAAAAACCCTTTCTGAAATAAAATCTATTGTTTACTTTGCATTGTATAAAATAAGAATTTACAAACACACCTGAACAAAAAAGGGAAAAAGTGAATAATGAAAAGAGAAGATAGGCATATTGGTGCTAGCCTGTGGGTAAAATCTGTGCCATCAAAACAAAAATGTAATTTTCCTCTTTACTGTTTTAAAGATGTAAATAATTGATGAGTATAATTAATAATATCCCAGAAATTTAAAGTAATCAAGAACTTCTTCAAACAGGTGATCCAATAAAAAAGAAAGATATTTGTGTAGTGATGAACTGAACTGTGTGGTCACTGAATTGCTTTCAACTGAAAGAAAATCAAAAAAAAAATATTGAAGATTCTTGGACAATTTCTCAAGCGTTCTAATTTCAGCATCATTCATCAGAGCGCATACTGCAAATAAGATTACTCAAATTAGGCCCTATTTGAACCTTTATTTGTTTACTTTAAAAAAAAAGGTACAAAATTTTATCAGGAGGTAACAGTCATATTGATGAGAGAGCCTAAGAAAATTATCTCATGATAATTTGAGTTAGTGTAACAGTACACAGAAAAAAAGGAGCAGATGTTATCATAATCTCACAATTAGGAGATTTTTTTCTGTTATGAGATGAAACTTCACTATTATGCACCTTTTTTTTTTTGCCAAATGATCAGTCCAGTCAGTCCAAATGATCAGTTTTCAGTATATATTTGTTTCGTTTATATCTTCTAATAAAAAAAATAAAATTTTAAACCACTCTTTAAAGTACAGCTGTTTGGAAAACTTGTGACATGGCTGCAGTCAGACCCATCCTTTCATAAAGCTTCTATAATTTGCTGCCTGGCCAAATGAAGGGCTATCACCCAGCAAACGCTTTGCCCTGGGAGTAGATAGATATGTGTACTTGGCATCACATCCACCCATCCTTTCATCCTCTCCTTACTCCCCTCCTTTTTTTTTTCTCTGCCCCCGCCACCCCACACCGCCTGCTATCCAAATAGAGAGATCTGGAGGAGGTGGGGTGGTAAGGTGGCAGGCGCCCCAAATGTAAAGCGTACGCAATCACTCAGATACAAGTGGCACCGCTAAAAATTGCCTTCATATATCAGCTTATGGTTTACGGGCTGTGGCAGAAAGGACGGCAAAAGGTCAGGTGGAAAAACATATAGACGTGTCAGAGCCACTGCTCAGGGCGCTGGAGCTCTGGGCTGATGGCTGAGGAGATGGGCTGGCTTGTGAGTTTATGTATGTGTGCTTCTGTGGGTATGTGTGTGTGAGAGAGAAAGGCAGGGATGCCAGGGCAGTGTTTGATGGGGAGTGTGTGTGTGTGTGTGTGTGTGTGTGTGTGTGTGTGTGTGTGTGTGTGTGTGTGTGTGTGTGTGTGTGTGTGTGTGTGGGGATTTATTTTTAAATCTCTAAACACTATAAGATTAATTGTAATTACTTCTGAATTCTGGGCTAAAATTAAGATTTAGAAGGAAAATGGCATTGCGTACATGTCCAAGACTACATCTAAAATTCCCCACACTAAAGCATTATATAGTCCACTAGAGTAGTATGTAAGATTTTTTTTAGTTTGTACCCAAAAGCACTTCAAGGGTAATATTAGAACATGCTAGCACTGGAAACAATAGTGGTATAAATACACCACAATACAACATGGCAGTGTCACGCTTAACAGATAAATCAAGTGTTTAAAGGTTTCACTTTACAAGGTGTAACATGGATTTTAAATTTGTGGATAATTACTTGGTTCGTGGTAAATGAGGTCAGGTCATGGCAACACAATCCCACACCTCTAATCCAGTTGTATTGCTCCACTGACTAATGTGCACATTAGAACAGAACCACAACAGAACCGTGTTATCTACAAAAACTGCAATGCTGTTCTGAGGTTCCCAAAACAGACACCTTCCCCAGCCTCGCTACCCCAGAGACCTCGTCCATAACATGAAGGGGATAAGGAGCAACCCTGGCAAAGTCCAGCACCAACAGAAAATGCACTCGATTTTGTGCCAAGGACATTGATGTAGCTTTCAGTTTGGTTATAAAAGAACCTGATGGCCCATAACAATGGATCCAGAACCCCATACTCCTATACAAGTCCACAAAACCCATGTTACTGGTCTAACTCAAGAGCTGGCCCACTATTCCACGGTCAGGAGGGAATCTGCATTGCTCATCCTGAATCCGAGGTTTGATAATTATCTGGACCCTCCTTTCCGGCACCCTGGAACTTTCCTGGTGGAGGCTGAGCAGTGTGATGGTCCCAGTAAGTAGACCACACCATCCGGTCTCCCTTTTTGATAATGGGAAACACAGTTTCAGCAAGAATGTTTGACAGGAAAATATTAGTTACTAAATGTAACTTTAATGTGTGTAGCTATCTGGCGAGTTTCAACATTGTTTGAGCAAAATACCAGACTTTAGTCTGTGGTTACTGTGACCTCCTATGGCCACCCTTTGGTTCTGCCCTTGCCTTTAAATTATTCCATTTCAAAAATTCAATTTAGGGCAGCACGGTGGTGCGGTGGTTAGCACTGTTGCCTCACAAAGGTGACTTTTTAGTGAGTGTGTTCTAGTCTTCATATCTGTGGTGACAATGTTTAAACTCTAGCACTTGCTTTCTGCATTATAAAATGAAAACAAAACAAACTGTCCACTGGTATTAGACTGTGACAGAAGAAGGTGGCAGCTGCTTAGATTTGCGGCCTTTATGATTATATGGATGAGGATGACATTTTTTGTCTTCTTTCAACAAATCAGATTAGGGTCAAGGTTATAGAAGTGGTGGGTAGGGCATGGTACTGTATGTATGGACAGAGTTTGGGTGAAACAATGAGTCTATATCTCAGCGCAGTAATGTCTATGTGCTTTTACTGTATGTGTGTGTATACTTCATATGTGGTCAGTGTTTGTCTTTGTTTCTCACGTTGTGTGTGCAGTGTACTGCAGCTAGTTTCCGGAGTCAGCAAACAAACACACACAGGTATATGCTGGATACTGTAACCTCTCGGTCGACCTCCGCTGACAAGACAGATCACTCCATTCATCTATGGGTGAGTGCACCGAGTGCTCCATTCATCTGCGGCTGAGTGGATCAGGCCGAGCAGCATTTTTCACACTGCCGGCCTGTGATGCATCTGGGGCTCTGGAGGAATGTCACTGGCCTGAATGCCCTGATCTGTCATGAGACCCACGCTGCCACACCACTCTATACACACAGTGACACAGACACATGCACGTGAACACACACACACACACGCACACTCTGTACAAGATGGCCTGTTGACTTAGATGTACTGCAAGAACTGATGAGATGTTATATTTTGAGTGTATGCATATAGTATATTTACGGCACATATACACTTATCAGCCACAGTACAGCATGAAAACATCGAGGTGAAGTGAATAACATTTATAACACTGGAGTAACAATCTTATACTTGGGTCCTGTTGTTTTGCGAACATTAGTTTTGAAATGTACCACCTACCTAAATGCTGCAGTCCAAATACCTCCCCAATGGCAACAGCACTCTCTCAGCAGGATCCACCATATCACAATATCTCCTTAGGAACAGGTTGTAGAAAGAAACAAAGGGGAAAGGAGGTGCCTCAAAACTGCCAGAAGAAGCCAGATCTGTGAAAGTCCCGCCTCTGAACATCCACCAGGTCAATGCTTCAATATTTTTATATTTTTTTTAGTTTTGTTTTTTTACTGACACTGTCCTGGCCCTGAAGCCTAAAATTAGCTCTTCAATATTTAATTGAGAAAAACTTTGAGTTGACCTGACATGAACACATAGAATAGTTAACAAATAACAGCACACATACTCAACAAAACAAAACAAAAAATACATCCACTGATGCTTTAACAGTTTAAAGTCTATAAGGATATGGATACAATCAAAATGTGAACTATAGAAGGACAAGGGATAATTATATAACGCACTGAGTGCATATAATTAACTCTACAGTCGGTTCTGTATGTTTGTGAATTAGGTATTTAACTAGCAAAACATCCATTTTCAGTTTTTGTGGCATGTGGTTCAATATTTGAACACCCGGAGGGATATGCATTGAATCCTGAACAAGGCAACAGAAAACATATAATCGCCGTTACGCTACACAGATCAGATGAAAGTCAAACAAATGTGAAAAAGTCCATACCAAAGTGTCACACTGATCAATTTAAAACTATTTATTATTTACATGTGTGTCATAAAACCTGGACACGCATCATTCTGTTGAATTTTAGTGTCCTGCCTCAGGTATGTTTTCAGACTTGTTGGTTGATGGGCTGAATAAATTTCAGTGTCTTATGCTTTTCCTTTTTTTTTTCTTATATATATATATATATATATATATATATATATATATATATATATATATATATATACTTCTAACAATGGTGGATGTTCATATTAAACATATGTGAAAGTAATCCCAAGTTTTTTTCTTCTCTCTGTTTGATAAGGGTTTTGATAAAGCTTATGGTCAGATGGCATTGAACCCTCTCTTAGTTGTGCTGTAATAGGCCTTGACTGCTGGGGGCTTCCCGTGATACACTGAGTTTCTTGTTCATTCATCTCTTTTCACTCTTTGTATGTTTATACCCTATTCTGCATTTAACTATTAATTATCTGTCTCTCTCCCCTCACCCCCATCCGGTCACAGCAGATGACCCCCCCTCCCTGAGCCTGGTTCTGCTGGAGGTTCCTTCCTGTTATAAGGGAGTTTTTCTTTCCCACTGTCGCCAAGTGTTTGCTCATAGGGGGTCGTTTTGACTGTTTGGTTTTCTCTGTAATCATTTATGATCTTTACCTTACAATATGAAGTGCCTTGAGGTGACTGTTGTTGTGATTTGGTGCTATATAAATAAAATATAACTGAACTGAATCAAGGTACAATATGGGATAAAAAGATATATATAATTCTGTAAATCTGTCAGAGTCCCCCTCCCCCTGTGATACTGAGCTTTAAATACCTCAGTGGGCAGAAGGTGCACCCCTGGAGCCCCACTGACCTGAAGCTTCACCCTCAGTAACTCAAGCATCCACAGTGACCTGACTGTCACCAGCCTTTGAGAGACAAGCAAGAGAGAAGAAGTGGTGAGACGAACAGAGAAGCTGCTGGGTGGGTCCGGTTCAATGAGTGACTGTGTTAAAGAGAAATGCCACACATTTTACACATCATCTGTTCTGTTCTCGGGGACTACTAGTAGTAGTAGCATGTAAGCTTTTATTTATTTATTAAAAAGCTGCTCCAGGATAGTAAATTTTTGGATAATAAGTGGATTAAAATCCAAACTACACATACTTCAAATAGTCAAACTATATTTTTTTGTCCTGTCAGTGTTATGGAGGTTTTTGGCACCTTAATTAATATGTGAATGTAAGTGTAAAATATATCCTTGAACAACTGGGCAATGACTTTCAATCCTCGTTCACTGAATTATTTGAAAAAACTATAAACCAAATTGTCATGCTTGTCTAACTTACTTAGACTGGTACTGTATATAGCATTTTTCTACTCCTGCTGAGCACTGAAACTGTTTTTTACAGTACAAACCACATTAACCCATTCATACGGCTCTTTATTCTATGCAGATACGCTCTGATGCATTGGGGGAAATTTGGTTTCAGTATCTGCCCAATGAGAGGCGTGAAGGATCACACCGCTCCTGATAGCCCTGGTCTAAATATAAAAATATTTGGAAATAAAAATGGAGAAAAAAACTGGTTTGTACTGGCACTTTCTTTATGTGGCAATTTGTGACATTTTCCAGACTGCAATTTTGAAAATTCAAAAATATACTGCCAAGTCACATATGGTCATATATGGCAGAAAGAAACCTGACCCTTTGACGGTGAGGAGGCGAGGTTGGAACTTCTTTTGTTCTTTTTTTCATCTCTTACACAACTATTGATGTATATAAAAACAGCAACATTATAAATGTCTGCCTAGACACAGTTTTTACAGCTTTTTATCCCTCCCTTCAATCATGTCTAAACCATATTTCATTTCAGTGTGTGCTAGTTAGAAAGCAACTAAAGGCATAGAATAAAAAAGTGAAGTAGAAAAGCAGTATATTTGCTATTCTACCTGTAAAGACAGAACAACACTTTAATTGCACCCTTATTTCTAAGAATGTAGACTATTCCCTTCTGACTTGCTCACTGAAATGAAAACTACTGAGTACTTTTATGTTGCACATACAGTAGGATCTCATTTTGGGTACTTTTGGGTATTAATTTACTCTGAGAGCAACTTCAGGCCGCTGGGTCCATATTGGACACAATGGTGTGTCATTAAAACCATTCACACCTTAAGACAGCTACCGTCAGGTTGCTCCTGAGAGGACTAAAGTAGGTATGACGTCACATGAAACAGCTGTAGGGAAACCTGATAACAAAAAGTAAATGACCACCAGATTGAATGGCCAACAGTATCCGCAGGCAACATAATGAAACTATTCAACATGGAGTCAATGGGTAGTTGGAGAAATGCCAAGGAGGACATGAATTTGATATGTTACAAAGAAAATAATCATTCTGTTATGCATCAAAATCTATTTACATGTAAAAAAGTACATTATCTTGTCTGCAAAATATATCATCACTCACTGATAACTTAAGCTGTGTCCACACAGGATGCGACTGGTGACCAGAGACCAGAGAAAGTCAATTATATTTGCCAACTTCAAGCATCTAGAAAAAAATCCCAGTAATGCAAAGTGAGCAGATTGCAGGATAAACTTTTCTCCACTTTGCGGCGAGCGATTGAAGCGACTACCAGTTGGAGGGTACATTAGAGGGTACACCTGGGTAAGTGGAGCCAGGAATGCCCACTAGTAGCCAACCATAAGCTTCAAAGCAATGGATGACGAGGGACTCGCTCATTGTGTGGACACAGGTTTAGACCTCAGAGGATTAAAAGCTTTTCCCCTAGGAGGGATCCAAAAAAGGGGAGTGCACAAACCAAATCCAAAATCTATCCCTAACCCTTGAGGAGTTGTCAGTGACCTGGTAAGAGGTTAAGCTACAAGCCCGGTTAGCTTAAGCACAAGATGTTTTACCTCTAAAGGCCTTAAGAGTACAGTTAGCTGTATTTTGAGACTGCATGGATGAACGTCTCTACCATAATGTGCTGTATTTATTTGTTAGACCAACAAAAAGTCAAACAGTGCCAGTTTCAGCGCTGTCAAGTATAGATGTAAGAATATATGTTCACCTTTGTGAGGACATGTGATCCTGAAAGATCTTTTAAATCATTCACATTTTCTATAATCCAAAGTGAGCTGGAGGGGTGGAGATGGAGTGATGATGTGGCTAGTCTGGGTAGAGTGTGTGAAGCTGAAATAATTATGATGCTGATAAAGTGCAGAGTGGGCATCCAGTGGCACAGCTGGCAGTGGCTGGCAGAGGTGGCCCAGATAGCCCAGTTAGCCGGCTGGCTTCCACTGGACCACGCACAGATGCCCATTTATGGCCCCACTGATGACACCCTAGGGGCATAACGCCCACACTCACATTTATACACACACACACATGTTTTTCACAAAGATACAGATATGAACACATGTGCCAAAGACACACACCTGAATGATGTTTTGACATAAAGCACATGCACACAAACACATTTGCATCCAGATTTGTGTATTTTATATTTTCACCCTTTCCATCTCTCTCTCTCTCTCTCTTTCTCTCTCTCTCACACACACACACACACACACACACACACACACTAAAGGAATGACTCACTCAAGTATAAACATCACTAAACGCATAATTTACACAAAAATATATTGACACAGGCACATACACAGACACACAAACCAACAGAAATCTCATGCTGCTCAACCACTACGTTCCAGCAATCACCACACAGACCCTGTGACTGCCCCACACTGCACACACACACACAGTCAAATACACACATGCACAAACTGCTATTCTCACCTCAGGGCAGAGATGTGCTCTGATGTTTCCGGGGCAGTGGGCAGTCATGAGTGTGTGCCTGACAGCTGTTTGTGTGCATGTCCATGTGTCCGTGTGTGTGTGTGTATTTGTGTGTGTGCTTGTGTGTGTGTTGGCGCAGTGCCCTAATTTGACAGAGCCGGAGCAGTGGTTGATCCCAAGTGCAGTTGATTTGGCTTGATGTTGACCCTACAGGCCTTGTCAGCTCCAACATGCTCCCTGTCTCCTCATGTAGCCCAGCACGACACTGACTGGACACACACATAAACACACACACTAGCATAATGCCCAGGGAAAAAAATATACATTAATACATGTTTATTGCGCAAAGTTTTGTGTGTTACTGTGCCACCTTCAGTATATTTTATTCAATACTTTAACTATTTTTTCACTTCATGACAATTAAGAATGTATTATCAGTATATTATGTAATATATATATATATATATATATATATATATATATATATATATATATATATATATATATATATATATATATGCATGCTTCTTAAATTCCAGATGACACATTTGTTTTTCGTCTCCTTCATAATGAGTCACTTTCTGAAACTTACCTTAATAATTTCCTGTGGAATGGGAGTGAATCATTTTTTAAAACATTATAGGGTAGCAAGTGTCACTAGACTGATGATTAAAAGAAAATAGAGTTAAACTAGAAGTGTAGGTTAGTGAAGGACAAGAGTGTCTGGTACCTGGTGCAGGGCTGCGAAATGAAACCAGTGTAGAAGTGCCCCATTTTTTTTTTTTAATGGCCAGCAGGGGGCAGCTCATCTGGTTGCAAAAAGATGTCCTGTTTAGAAGTGTATGTGGAAATGACCCTTCAGCTCTCATGATCTGTGACTTCATTAAACACCTTGCTGGTGAGGTTATGGTCTTGAGCCCTAATTTCAGGTCCTATTGAATACAACATGGTATTCATTTTCTAAATCATGGTCCCAGTTAGTGTATAAAGGGCCATTAAAGCTGAGTAGCTGAGTAAAGCTGAGGTCTTATGTCTTATTTAACTTATGGGTGTGAAATATCCTTTCGTTTCTTGGTCATATCCACCCCTCACCATGAGGTCCTGTTTCCAAGGTGCTGACAGTTGAAATATTAACCCTGAAGCTTCACACTAACCAGTGTCTGACATCATGGCAGATACATATGTTGACCTTTTATATATACTATATATACTATGATATTTATGAGAGCATCCATATATATATATATATATATATATATATATATATATATATATATATATATATATATGGATGCTCTCATCAAGAATTTGGATGATGGTACCACATGCGTTCTTCTCTTTTCACTGACTGAAAAGAAATGAAGGTGACCCACTGATGCTTATGTTGCAAGTTATTGCAACATTACTTTAAAAAAATTAAAGAATTAGTTATTATTAAGCTCTCTTCCACAGCATGTCTTTCGTCCTGTCTCTCTCCCCTCAGCCCTAACCAGTCACGGCAGATGACCCCCCCTCCCTGAGCCTGGTTCTGCTGGAGGTTTCTTCCTGTTAAAAGGGAGTTTTTTCTTCCCACTGTCACCAAGTGTTTACTCATAGGGGGTCGTTTTGACTGTTTTGACTCTTTACCTTACAATGTAAAGCGCGTTGAGGTGACTGTTGTGATTTGGTGCCATATAAATAAAATTGAATTGAACTGAATTAGTCTGTGGAAAATGTAACTTTATTGTCATACCAAATAAACTGCCAAGATTAGTTACAGCAGCCATTTGTTTGTGTAACAAACTACACACATGTCACAGAGTAGCAGATATTGTTACTGCGTCATACCTCAACAAAGAAGATGTTTATCGTTGTTTGTTGATGTTTATGTTTATATTACTTATTAATTACTAATTAGCAAGCTGAACAATTTGTTTCAGGTTTTTATTTCTTTTTTTGTATTTTTTTATATTAAATAATTTGCTTTTGATCCGTTAGCAGCACTGCAAACACACAGTGTCCTTCACAACTGCTGTCCAACTATGTCTAATATCTACATTTTGACTCAAAATCACATGAACACACCAAAGATGGAAAACGACTTCCCAAATTGGAAAATCATAGGCTGGCCAGTGATGTCATCATAGGAGTTCAATACAGTAAGCCTGTATTTTCAAATGCTTTTTAACTCTGGGACACTCACATCAGGTGATTTTCAGCCATGTGAAAGTGATAATGATAGTGTCACAAAAATGTTAGTGTTCTAGGGTTAAAGGAGAAGTTATGATGGATGTGATGGAGCTGTATTTCACAAATATAAGCATCATAGTTACAGTCTTGCTAATTAAATTTGAAATAACTTTCTTTTTTAAAAAAGGCCTGTTGGGGTCATGTGTATATTTGTGGGCTAACTTACGCGAGGCTCCTCATCAACAAACAAAGGGCCAGCGTTAACTTTCCAGAAGGTTTTGAATAAGGGAAAAAGAAAACCCTTTCCATTTTGTATGGACCCACGTTGCTCTGCCACTTTACTTTCTTCCTCTCTTTCCATTATTTCTAGACTTGCATCTGTCTTTCATTCTCTCCTTCCCATTAGAAATACTTGTGCTTTCTCTGTATTTTTGTGAGTTGGCTGCAAGTATCTCTATTTTTTAAGACATTTAGAGTGTTGTGCACTCATGTGTGGGTGGATGATTGTGTGTCCATCAGGATGTCCCTGCTGGAACGAATCCTCTGAGGTAAAGGCCAGATTTTAATCCCTGGGTCCATCTAATCTCCTCATATTCACATCTCAGATTAACACAGCCACGCACACACAGACAAACCGGTCTGATGCCTGTCATCATCAGCCTGTGTGTGTGTGTGTGTGTGTGTGTGTGTGTGTGTGTGTGTGTGTGTGTGTGTGTGTGTGTGTTAGTTTTTAGACTCATTCTGTGTCTCCTGGCTGAAGAAGATTAATTGTTAAAAAATTAAGCCTGTCTCGGGCCGGTGACCTGTGGGTCAACTGTTTCATCGTATTGTTGAAATGCATGCACACACGCACAGACACACACACACACACACACATACACACACACATATAAATGCAGATCCTGGTGCCATCTGCCCCAGGGTGGCTGGCCGTCGATGTCAGCGCGGTAAGATGGGTGGGATCACAAATGAGAACAGCATGTACTATGTGTTTTAACATCAAAGGTGACCGGGTGCACTCATACACACACACACACACACACACACACACACACACAAGCTGTCCATACATAAAACAAGGAATGCTGAATGTGGTCACTCTTTTTCTCTCTCTCTCCCTCGAGCTCTCTGTGCTTTCTGCTCTGACTGAGGGAACCAAAGAGGGCAGCGAAATGGGAAGATTTCTCCGCCAGGCCACATGAACGCAGACATAAACACGCTTACTAATGAAAGTCAGGCCTGGAAAGTGTGTGTATGTGTGTGTGTGTGTTCTCTAAGTAGCTCCAGCTGGGTAGAGGTGGCACCAGAGATGTTTACTGGAGGCTTTAGCCCATCAACTTATTGTCAACAGTTCAAGGGACTGTCAGCGCCCACGTTGTGTATATGTGTGTGAGGTGGAGAGAGAAAGAGGGCGTGTCTAAAGGGGGGTAGCGGTGAGGAGAACGGACTGAGCAAGAAAAGGCGAACAGAAAATCGAAGTGATATCTGGGATATGTTTAAGAATATAAAAAATTGATGTCAGCAGTCCAGAAAAAAGAAAGTTATTGAGGGTCAACTGTGTGGTGTGGTCTAATGATACAGCAATATGAGCAAGGTGTAATACATATACTTAATTCTTCTACTGTAGATGACTCCAAGGATTAAGTGAAGAGGTGTTTTCTTTCGTTTTATTTTTTTATTATGGAGTAGGCATTGTTGTCCCATCAGAGATTCCCCATAAAGCACAAGGCGTCCTTTGGTGTCAGTGCTGTACACACCTGCAGCAACATCAGCCACTGAGTGACAACTCTTTTAGAGCCCTATAAAGTCTACAGTAGACAGCCTGAGGGTTGGTGGTGTTAGTCAATGGTTTCCCAGTCGGGATGCACTGGTTTGTGTCCTGTTGGGACCCTTTAGATTTGCACTGTGGGTTTTTTTTTCACTTGCTACTTTGTTTCATTTTTTTCTTGCTTCTTATTTTCCCTTTCACTCTCAGGTGAGGTTTACTCACTGAAGTCTACTTGGTTTGAGTTACAAAAAAGATGATAGTAACCCCCCCCCCCCCCCCCCCCCCCCCCCCTCCCCCTGCTCACTGAAAAATAATGAGCTGGCTGTGACAGAGCCATCTCACTAATGTCACAATCCAGTGCATCAGGGCACAGACACCAAAGGACACCTTGTGTGTAAATCACCAGCGGCTTTGACAAAATGGCATTGGGTGATACCAGGAGAATGGAAATGAGTTGGAATTACTTGAAAAGTTATGGATAGGGTGTGGCTTGACTTAGAAGTGATTAATTTTTGGAGTTGGATTCAGGTCCAGGAATATTTTGAAAGATTCTTTACCATTCATGTGACTTAAAACTTAGAACGCTGCACAATCACTCATAACTTGTCAGTTAGAAGTGATTAGCAAGTCAGCATACACAGGACAGTCCTCCTTTCTGACACTCAGAGTTACTAAAATTTACAAAATAGACTCAAATTGAATGACTGAGTCCATAAACTCATCAGGAACATGTTTACAAGGTCAGGGCTCAAGGCCTTTTTCTCATAGATGTCTATAGGGCCAAAGGTCATCTTGTAACCGCAGATATCATGTGGTTCCTAAATGATTTACAGCACTTCTGTGTCGGCTTCAGTCCAGCTTTTATACTGTCTCTGGGTTTGTTCTCATTTCTGTGTCTAATAGAGAACAATAACTCACAAAATGAAGATCATGTTGTATTCAGTAAGACTGGAAACTAGCAACTGAGACCATCACTGTATTTCATCAGGAAAATATTTACAGAGGTCAAAGATCAAGAGACTTGAAGGTCAGTTTTCTATAGAAAAACTATACAACCAGACATTTTTGTGAGACCACAGAGGTGTTTTTTTTTTTTTTTTTTTTGCTGATTAAGACCAAAGCAGACTGCCGTTTGGATTTAGCACTTTGACCACCTTACATTCTCCGTGTGGTCCAAGCCAACAATTACCCATAAATAAATATCCTATAAATTATGTACCAAGGCTTGTAAAGGGCTACTTAAGAAGTACAACAGAATATAAATTTCTAAAAAATTAATGCTACTAAAATATTATTTTCTGGTATCCGATACTGTGAAGGATTGAATCTTGGTGATGCTCATTGTCCACTGGTGAGAATTTAAATAAGCCAGTCAAATTTCATTTGGTGAATGTATAAAACACATAGGAAAGCATGTCTTGTTATTTTTTTGTCTCTCCAGTGGAGCAGAAGCTCGAGAAGGTATCACATGCTTCATGTACGCAGCCATTAATATCCGAGTCTTTTCTCTCTTTGCACTTTGTCGGTATTTGCTTTTATTCCATCCATCCATCCATCCATCCATCAATCCATCCATCCATCCATCCATCTTCTTCTGCTTATCTAAGTCAGCAAATCTTTTCCACTTGAGATACTTAAAAACATTTGAGCTGATACATCAAGAGTTTTTTCATTTGCAGTCAAGAATATTAAGCCCAATTTTTTTTTAAAAATAGTTGATGGAAAATTCACCTATTCAAAGATGAACTTTGATTAAAAACTCTAATGGTAAAGTGCTTCCTATCTAACATTCACACACGGTCACACTTCAATGGTTGCACTGAAGAGCAACTTGGAGTTCAGCATCTTTCCCAAGGATACTTTGGCATGCAGCCTGGAGCAGCCAGGAACTGAACCACCAGCCTTCCAATTAGTAGATGTTCTGCTCTATCTGCTCCACCAGAGCAGGTCATCCAAAGTTGGCCAAACATGTTGTCCAAAGTTGGCCTTGGCTGCAGATTATTCCAAGGACCTCAAACCACCACAGAGGACAAAAGTCAGTCTTAAAGCTTGAATTGAGTCAGGTGGGGAGCAAGACCAGGAGTGTGCTCGTCATTCATGGGTTTGAGCAACTTAAATTTGTCTCCCAGGGTGAGACTGGTAACATGCAGCTTTAGTATAACGGCTTGAGGCATCTGAGGGAGAACATTTAGCAGAAATACCCTGAGCTGGGGTGTTTGCCAGCATACACAGAGCACACCGAAAAGTACATGCAAACAATTCAATTAGTAATTCAGTGTTGCTAAAAAAATTTAAAAAGTCCTTTAAATTTTCAAGGGCAAATCCTCTCCCTTTAGTGATCATGACTGAGTATAGCTGACAGCTTCTCTGTGCCAATATAGAAACGTTTTTTTCACAGCACTCAGTTGACTCACCAACATACAATAAAATGTGAAAGTTCATGAAGTTCAGTGCAGATCTGAGAAAAATTTACACGAGTCAGGGAATGCATCTTAGAGCCATTTATAAAACAATTAATAAATAAACAAACAACAACAAGGAACACCCGGGGTCAACCATCCAAAGCAATGGACAGTGCACAAGAGAGGTGCAGGTAGAGTGGAGTGGATGGAGACGAGTGTCCGGGGTGATTTGTGAGAGAAGGATAGCAGCAAGAGTTAAAGGGAAGGTTTACAGGATGGTAGTGAGACCTGCAATGATGGTTTGGAGACGGAGGCACTGATAAAAAGGAGGCTGAGCTGGAGGTGGCAGAGCTGAAGATGCTAAGGTCTTTGTTGGGAGTGATCAGAATGGACAGGATTAGAAATGAGTATGTCAGAGGGACAGCTCAGGATGAGAGATTTGGAGACAAAGTTAGAGAGGCGAGGCTGAGATGGTTAGGACATGTGCAGAGGAGGGACAGTGGATATAGTTAATGGACAAAGGATGTTGAAGATGGAGCTGCCAGGCAGGAGGAAAAGAGGAAGATCACAGAGAAGTTTTATGGATGTAACGAAGGAGGACATGCAGAGGGTTGAGATGGAGGCAGATGATCCACAGTGGGTAGCTCCACGTGTTCATTCACTTTATTTTCTCTAATTCCAAAAAAAAAAACACTTTTTCACAGCCTGTCCATTTTTCTGCCTTTTACCCACACTTACACTCTCCTCTAAGAGAAATCAGCTTATTGAAACCAGCACTTGATTTTGTTCATCCTACCAAGAAACTGAGTATTTCTCAATGTCGGGTTTTTTCTTCTTGACTCACTTTTGACAAATGTTCTGCTGTCTGTGGTGGAGCTGGCAGTGGGAAGAAGTGGTGTATCTGGATGGACCCTGTCCAAGACAAGCAGTGTCTAATTTACAGGGGTGCCCTAGCAGACTAATGCCAAACACACATGGTGAAGCCAACCGCCACCGTCGCACAACACATGACAGCGTGTCTTCACAGCCTGGTTTGCCCACCCAACTCAAAATATAGAAACACTATTTTCTCATCTGATTCACTTTCTTCCTCTTCTTCTTCTTCTGTATGGTTTACTTTGTCTCATGTTCTCATGTTAAAATGTTTTTACTTTGTGTGACTCATGAATGAAAACTAAGGTAAAGGAGAATACTGTGTGGCAGTGCACAAAACCAACAAAACCAACCGTCAGCAAAGCTACAGAATGATTTCTGTGAGTAAAACATGCAGCTTTTGTTTTTTGGTGTTAGATTTTTGTAGTTCTTGTTGTTACTACTTTAACTTTACTTCATTTACAGTTACATTTACCTTCATTCAGTTTTTACACTGACTGTATATAAAAGATGGACGTTACTGCTGGCTTTTGAGTCTTGTGTCTACTATCTAAACCCCAATTTTTATGTTTCATATATAATTTATCTTATTTTATCAGGTAAGACTAGCAAGCTTCTGTAGCAAGCTTCATGCATCGACTGTACATGTGCACCACCCACACAGACATAGTTGCCAATTAGTGCTAATTGACAGGCTAATAAAATACTACCATTCACTAAAGGTGAAGCATCAACATCTTGGACACATTGTACCACAAAGCAGAACAAATTATTTTTGGCATATTATTCGATTAGTGACTGAAATCAGCTACAGCTGCCTGAGTTTCACACATCAAATCAGTAACACCACTAACTTAATAAAAACCCAAATGGTTGAATTATAATAATTAAAAACAAAATCACCCATTGAACAGTTGTAATGAAGAAGTAAACTGTCAATAGAGTAAACCTTTTGTGTAGCAGACTGTAAATATGCTTTTTAATGCTGCTAATTTTTTCATTTTAATGCTGTAGAGGAGAAAGCCTCTAGTGGCCATCAGAGGAGCTGCAGGTTTTGGCACTTCCTTTTTCAAATGCTGTTTATTGTCACACTGCAATCAAAAGGTCACTTTCACTATTTATAACTTATTTTATAAACAATATTCCTACTGGCAACTTCTTTCATTATTTCAGAAATGGCCTTGTTTCAGCTGCAGCTGTTTAGCTCTGAACACGTAAACTTTGTATTTAACCCAGTGTAGTGAGCCTATCCTTGGAAAAAAAACGACCTCGTAGGTAATTTCTGCAGACACGTTTTACAACCAATATCTATGTTTTAAAATAAAATTAAGCAACATCTAGCAGTCGTACACAAAAAAGTGAGGAAATAACATGCTTTTTTTTCTCTGCAAATCCTGACAAAATATGTAAAAATTGATTTTCTCATATTTCTGAAGGACTAAATGGCATTAGATGCAACTGGAAAAGTTAAAACAATAAATAAATAAACTGTTTCTTATTTATTGTACTTGAGTGCTCAAAGCACTTTATATAACATTTGTCATTCATACAAGCACTTCAGTATTTTGCCTTTGGATACTTTTGCATGCTGACTGGAACAGCCTGGAATTGAGCTACGGGAATTTTACCTACAAACATGACCAGATGACAGACAAAGCCACAGGTAGGGGTGCTCATTATGGAAGCACTCGTATGGATCGTTTTTACAGTACAAACGACTGATACTGGTTTGGAGGATGTTATTTTCAGAGGACATTTCATTTCATTTCATTTAGCATCACCAGCTGGTTTAAACCTTTAAACCCAAAGAGTGACACATGCACTTTATATTTCAATTCAATTCAATTTAGTTTTATTTATATAGCACCAAATCACAGCAGGCAGGCTTTATGTTGTAAGGTAAAGACCATAACATGAGTACAGAGAAGACCCAACAGTCAAAATGACACCCTAGCATTTGGTGACAGTGGGAAGGAAAAACTCCCTTTTAACAGGAAGAAACTTCCAGCAGAACGAGCCTCAGGGAGGGGCAGTCACCGGTTGGGGATGAGGATCATGAGAATCATATTAAAAACATCACAAATTTCAAAAGTATACCAAAGTCATGTGACCCCCTCCTGCTTTGTTATCTATCACATATTATAGACTATGATTGAATCATATTTGCTTGTTCTGTCTGCATGTGTTGGAACAGGAACATCGCTGACATTTTTTGTATTAATAAGAAAATACATGAAAAAGACAAGACAGTTTAGATAAAGTTTAGACTTTACATAATAGTTCTGTATTCTTTCTAACAGCCACCAGGGGCTCTGCAAAAAGAAGTCTTAATGTATAAATGCCTATAAAGTCCCTTTCTTGATCTGTGGCCTGGAAAAGCATTTCTTGATGAGTTTATGGATTCAGTCAGTAAATGATGGTCCCTATCTGAGTGAGAGATGAGGATGAAGCAGGGTATACTTTAGGATAGTCCTACCACGTAACAGTGACCCAGTCAGATCCACCCGCTGATCATCACAGCTGATTTAAAACACAGAGATGACGACACTGAAAATACTCAAGTTGAGGCTTCACAACAGGGCTTCACTAACTAAAGGGTCACACCACAGTGGCTACCTCCATCTTTGTTTATAGTCTATGATAAACATTCATAGGATACACAAGAAGTAGATAAAGATTGTGAAAGTTCAGATCTGTTGAAATTTTACACTGTGGTCGTGTGGCTCTTCTTTTTTTTTTGATCACTTCCTTTCTCTGTGTGAACACCATTCTCCTCCACTCTGTGCATCTGAAGGGGCCGCAGCTGTAGTGCCCTTCACACGCACACACCCTCCCCTGTGTCCCCCTGCCCTGGGTATTAACTTCTGTCTCTGCAGCAGCTGTAGTCACATTGTGGTGAAACCTCTCTTTACCTGAAGGCATCACACTCACTCTCACACGCACACACACACAGGTGCACATGGAAACCATACATAGTATTTATCTTGAATTTCTAAATTTATCTTGAATTTCTTTCGAGTAGGAGCAGCAGATTATATGCTGCAAAACTAGGAATGATTTAGGACCAGTGTGAGTCAGCTCACTAGAAACCATTTTAAAATACAGCAGCCTTTTCTGTACTAAATGTGTCAGAAATCAAAACAGGCTTCCTTGCTGTTAACACAGAGGTTGTTCATGTCCATTGCAGCCTGAGGCCAATCACAAGGGCTCTGCTGGTTTGCTCACATTCTGTTTCTGCTGTTTGTCTGCCTGCTGCATTTGGATAAATCTGACAGTGTATCCTTTTAACATTTTCTACACTATTGCTGCATATGGGTGCTCTGTCTTTTTGACTCCGCATGTGGATTCTTGAAGGCAAAATTGTGTTGTATGAAATTTATGCATGTGTTTGAACTGTGTAAGTAAAGTTTATTACTCTACTTATACAGTAATAAAGTTTTATTCATCTCACTTATATAGAATATTCTGACACAAAGGCAGTTTAGTAAAGTAGGCACAGTAGTTTCCTCAAATGTACGAGTATAGTAAATGAAATGGTACTTACAGTATGCAGCACTCCTACTCTGAGCACTCAAAGCACATTTTACTACAAGCCACATTCACCTGTTCACACACACATTCATACAGCGCTTTATCCTTTGCCTTTAAACACTTTCTAACTCCGGTGTGACACACTCACACTCTGATGTGAGTGTGTGTGGGGTAATTTGGGATTCAGCGTCTTGGCATGTGGACTGGATGAGCTGGGGATCAAACCACAGACCTTCTGATAGGTAGAGGACCCAAAGTCACCCCTAATTTTTATTTGCTCCACAAAAGCACAAAGTATTTCATTGCTTATGCCACTGCTATTTTTTTTTTTTTTTAATGTCCACTGTGTTTGCTTTTTGAAATTTTATTTTCCATCTTGTTTAGTGTCATTAAACTCAACACACGGGAGTCACGATACAATCGTGTAATAAAACACAAGGGGTGCCAGTCTCTGGTTTGAACATTTACAATATAAAAAAAATCATTATACACTTACTGTATAAATTACACACTTAGGCTCATGGCGGCTGAAGAAAATAAAAATATTATAAAATAATAAATATATTAAGTTGACATCAAGAAAAGAAATAGAAAGTAATAAATTTCCTATTCCTGACATCAGTGAGTTTTTATTTAAGTCTTAAAATGTTTCATAATGTGATTTACTTTGATTTGAAAGTGGCTTTGCTTTTTTTTTTGAACAACATAATATTTAGTTGAGTACTGAAGTCTTATAATTATGGGGCATAAATAAGACATATTAGATTTATGTGGCAGAAATAAATCTTAAACATTTACTTGAGGCTTTTTTCTATTTGTTTTCCATAAGGTGCCTTTTTGGGAGGTAAACAGGATGATGGTAAAACACAGTGAAACAGTCCCAGAACATAAAAAAGATCCATAATATAATGAGAATTATGTTTTACTATGTATGATATCAACATGTGATTTGTAAAAAAAGAAACGAATGCTGTATATAGTAAGTGAAATGATGAGATTGTAGTATAAACATTTAGTAAAAGTTTTTTCTATTTATTTTTGAAATAGAAAAACATAAAATAAAAAGTTATTGGTCAAGCCATGTTTGTTGTTTTTATTGATGGTACTTTAACATGCACAGAAAAAAGGACTGTGGTATGACTTTATAGCCACTTGCATATGGTCATGTCATACACACCAAACAGCCTTTCTTTCTGGATTCATCAAGTCTTTTGCTGCATGCATTTAGCAGCGCTCTGGCTGCATCTTCTCGTCCGAGTGCACACACATGTGCTCAGAAAGTTCACAGCAGTAGGGAATGAACAGACCAGACCTGTGTGTGTTGTGCACACCAGTTTTAGCCACAGAAATAAAGATGTCTACACTCCATCCCCTCCTCTCACACTCCGATCCTCTCCTCTCCTCGTCTCTCTCTCCTCCTCGGATATTGATCGAGCCGAGCGCTTTGAGTACAAAGAGTTAAGGCCTGAAAGGCGAAACAGCCGCGATTTCAGAGAAGTCATGAAAGTTTAAAATGCCTTCTCTTTCAGGCGGGTCCGGGGAGACATGTTCGCTGTGCGAGTGACCCCCGGGCGCATTTGGAGATCCAATGGTTGAACCTTGCTCATCCCACGTTGAACCAGTCAATACCTATTATTAGCTACTGCCTGCCCTCTGCTACAGGGCCTGATGAGGCAGAGAGAGAGAGAACGAGAGAGAGAAAATACCTTCTGAAGGCCTAGAAGAGGAGAGCGCTGTGACTCTTTGAGTGAGTGTGTGTGTGTGTGTGTGTTTCGCCAATGAGGGCAAAAGTGTGAGCTTCTAACTCTGATCATAGTGCCTGTTTGGAAGCATTTTCTGTGTTTTGTAATGTGTGTCTGTATACCTTTTTGTTTGCATGCATTTATGTGTAAGTACAAGTGCAATTACATGTGTGCATGTAGGCCAAAGTGTGTGTATATATGTGTGCATTAGTGAGCATCAATTTTATTCTTATAGCACTACATCACAAATCACAAATTTGTCTCAAGGGGGTTTACAGTCCGCACAGCACATAATATTGTCTGTCCTCAGACTGTGTGTGTGTGTGTGTGTGTCCCCTTTCATTTGTGCATAAATCCTGTGTATTTACTTTTGCCAGCACAGGAAGAAAACACAACCATGTTCTTTTTGCCAATATGTTATGTTGTAGGCAGACACCCTCATGTGTGTATTGCATAACTGCAGGTGTCCCTAGGTGCAAGCAGCATCTGTGTATGTGTGTATTAAGCATTACTGGTTAAGAGATATGTCTATTAGTGTGTTAACTAATGAAAGAGAAACCCTCTTTGTGACAGATATGGGCCACAAAGGGCTACTTTATTACTAATGGGAAACACACAAGCTTATTCCTTTGAATTACTGACCTAATTACATAAACATGTAATTACTGCACTTCCTTTACAAGGCCACAACTATAAAAACACACCCACACATGTAGACAGATGCACACACACACACACACACACACACACACACACACACACACACACACACACACACACACACACACACACAGACAGACAAAAGCATGCACGTTGTCAATTCCTACTTTTATAAGGACAATTATGTAAATTATGTTTTATGATGATTCACATCACCGCTTAAGATGTTGTGAAGCACATACTACATGTCTGAACACTACCTGGACTGCTCTCATCCTACTTCCTTTCCTCAATAAAATCACTGATTTTTCTGTGTGTGAAAAGGGCCCATATAAGTTTAAAGGCATTCCTCATAATTCGGGTCACATAACACTGAATGTAGATCAAATTCTACACGTCTGTGTGACCAAACAATAAGAATGAATCGCTGATGGTGTACATTTGGCGTCCTTCTCAGTGTTTTGCCTCGAGCAATATACTGCTAACTAGGCGTATAGCCTGAATAATGAAATACACCAGAACTGATACTTGCACTCAGTTTTGCTGGTTACATGTTTACACAGATTTCTGCATAATTTTTAATTATTCTTTAATACTATCTTGATGGAGCATTAAGTGAAGTGCATATATATAATGTTCTTTTTGCTATTAAAATTTTCCTGTATTTCAGTCATTAGCTGTGTATAGAAAATACACAGAAAATATTACAAGAGGAAATGAATCATTCATTTTATCAGTGATTGGCAAAGAGTCTTCACACACACCGGGGTCCAAAAATACTTACCTGGTTGAAACAAGACAGTGTTGTTGTCATTACTCAAAAAAAAAGGCATAATATTACATTACTCATTGCTTTTCCTGTACATAATGCCACAGGTTACTTAATTACTCACCGGAGAAAGTAACTTGTTACAACACTAGTTACATTACTTTCACATTACTCCATAAGATGACGTGAAATACACTGTCACATAATTAATTAACAATATAAACCTCAGTCTACAGTCCCACAAGCCAACACAAACTTACAGTTTAAGTTTGAACACAAAACTCACATTAAAAAAGTCAACAGGTCCAAAGAGACTCCAAGTGGATGTTGCAATTCTACAAGTTTGACTGCTCATCACTGCTTCTGTTGAAGTTCAGAGTCTGGCTGCTGTGCTGGGGTTGGCATCTTTAGCTTTAACATTACTCTGGGTTCTTTGCTAGCTTTGCTTAGCTTGCTGTCTGTGCAGGTATTTGCAACGAGCCAAAGATGTGTTAGCAGGACACAGTTTGCACTTTACCATTGTGCTCTTGTACTTTTGTGCAATAAAAATAAATGTAATATCCATATTCCCACGTTGCTTTTTTTCCCCTTTCTTTCCACGCTTCATACAGATTTTTTTTTCAACTTTTATTTTACCAGGTAAATGGTTGAGAAAGCAGAAAATACTTATCAGAGCCTGCAATGTTAGCTAGCAAAGAACCATCAGTGATGTGCAATGAGCAAACCTCTTCTATGAGGATACCTGTCTAGATCTTAGACAATATTTTCACCATTATTCTGAACCCTTATTAAGAGAAACCATCACAGGTCATATGTTATCCAGCACTGGCAATTCAAATGCTGAAAACTTCCTAAAACAGGCTCCAGTGTCATAAAATGTACCTGTGGCAATACATTTATATTCCTCGGGGCCTTTGGCAACCTTCTCAGGGCTCGGGGCAAAAAGCATGTAAGAAAGTTGATATCTAGCTGCTGAACATATTATTGTTTAGCATGTGTCAAAGTGAAACCTAATCCAAACCTTATCCCTAAGTGGTTTACTGCTACCCATCTGAGGTCTGAGTCATAATCAATGATAACTCTACACTTAATCAGTCGAGCAAGTGGGGACAAAGAATCATTCTGATGTGTCAAAATCTGTTTATTTATTTTTGCTTGGTTCATAGCATTAGGGTTATGGTTTGTGGGTAGATATGGGTCATGACAGATAATAATTTAGACCTCAGAGTTAATCTCTGAGGTAACTCAGAAGTATTTCTTGCAGGTACCTGCTAAAAATACCTTTCCCTTAGAAACTAGCTAAAAAGTTAGCCAGTGTATTAGAGGCCAGGGCAACTGTGTCTGATGTGGCAACAGATCTGGGACACATCTGATTGAACTCTGTAAGGTCTGAGTCATCATCGATAATGACCCTAACCCTAATCTTGGCTCTATGCTATCAGAATAAGCAGTTCTTATTTGAACTGTTCTTCAAAGTCTTGGAAATTGGGAACAGAGAAAATAATAATTCTATGATTTTTGACCTCAGAAATATAACTCTTGCTTTATTATTACACTGTGCAACAATTGCACTCCAGAGTTACTGGAGCGACTAATCAGATGAGCTATAACATACGGTATACACGGAAATTATTAGCATATCAGCCTTGTGATATTTTACCTTAAACATCTTCATCCCAAAAGAATCCTGATAAAATGTTTTCAAGTTGAAAAACGATGATGATTCTTAGCATATGGGAGGCGATGTATATGATCAGTCTCCACCACAGTGCTTTGTGGGCTTTAAATGACCAAGTAGTGATTTTTGTGTTTCTTTCAGATCTTTCGCCGGGTGTTCAAGATTATAATTATACTGTTGTTTGAAACCGACACATTCATTAGTGCATGCAGGAACATAAAAATATGTCTTTCCAACCCTATAAGGAAATGAAGACTCTTCCAGTGAACCTGCCGGGTGTGTTTCAGAGCCCTCGGTCATAATTTCTTGTTGGAAAAACTGAATAATCTCACAATCACTTAAAAACAGGCAGGCAGCCACAAATGCTTATCAATGTAAAAAAAAAAACAAACATACCCTGAAACACCTATGTCACCAGAAGTATGTATGAATGCTCTGTTAATCACAATGTATTCTTCCCTGCATAGCCATGACAGTATGCATGACCAAACAGTGATTACACTTTACTGCTGGTTGTTTGTCAGAGGTCTTTCTAAACACATCAGCTCTCCTTATGTAACAAATGATCAAAAAAATTAAACACTTACATCTGTGAAACATGTGAGTCAGTTCTTTGAAGCTCGTCATTATTTTGACTATAAACTGCAGCAATGTTGACAAAACATTCCCGTCCATGTTTACATAAAAGGCAAAAAATTCTAAAGTGAAAAAATAATTGTGGAATGTCTTTTAACACTTCTGCTATCAAATTGCACCCTGACCTGAAAATCTATGAGATCTAACAGCAGAAGGCTTCTTATTATGAAAATTCACTGAATGAAAATTGGGAAAAAACTTTGAATGTAACTTTGTCAAAAGACTGAACAGTGGTGCTGTTATAGCTACACATTATATTGAGCCACTGAGAAACCTGCAAAATAAAAATCACATAAATTGCATCAAGGTTGCCAAATTGAATGTCAGAGATCGTCAGTGTAGCTAAGCTATCAGTACCAGAAGCCTATGTGATATCCTTCCTGAGTAAATACACCTATGGCATTGTTTAAAAAAAACCCCAATGTGACCTCCTTCTTAAACTATTGCATTCACAAGAGTTTCAGAACGCTTGACCTCTGACCTTGACATTGAGGTTAAGGTCGCTGAGATTGGAACCCGTCTGAGTTTTTTATTAGTTGCATCTATGGTATCAATCTGAAAATCCTAAGTCGCCTCATTCTCAAATCATCGTGATCACAATGTTGAAAGTCAGCCTCACACCCACCCACCCACCTGGCGGGGTGATGATAATCCCCCACCAGCCTTTTGAGGCTGAGGGGTAAAAAGTATTATGACTAATTTGGCTTTGATGTGTTGACAATAAAAAAATACTACACATAGCACCTTTAAGAGGAGAACAGCTCTGCAGGCCACAGTTTTTAATGGAGAGGAGTACCTGGTGCAAAGGTGTCAATTACAGAAACACAACAGTGATTGTGCTCTCTGCAGGAAGTCAAACAATTCAGGAATAAATGCTGCACAGCATGCTACAACATGTACAGAGTGCCATACACAAAGCAGGAATGTTTCGCTTTCCACTGAATTACCACTTTGTCTCTGCTGCTGCCAAACTTAACTTCTTTCTTTAGGGGAGATTCAGACCGGGCTGACTGAACTGAGTTTCCCCTCTCAAGACAAACTGTAACAGTTAACGGAAAGGGCAGCAATTACTGCACATCAGATGCATCTGTGGACAACTCTCACACACACACGTATGCAGAAATGCAGCGTGCACACACCCGATCTGTCACATCACCACACACTCTAGGTTCAGCGTGTCGACATAACTCTACCTAGAGCTAGGCCCACTGATAATGGATTCCGAAAGTCCAACTCACACGATGCCTGCCCCCCCCCACCCCCAAACACCTCTCCCTCTTGCATTCAAGCACATCCTCAACACACACACACACACACACACACACACACACACACACACACTTTCTGTAATTGCCTAGGAATTGCCCCCCACCACTACCACCATCATATCACCCCCCCCCCCCCCCCCCAAGCCTGTCCCCAGCTTCAGGGGACCATCCGTCAGCCCTGTCCAGTTGGCTCTGGTCATAAAATAGGCATACGAGGCAGGCGGGCAGGGGCCTGAGTCCCATGGGCCTCCGAGGACACAAAGACAGCACCCAGCATATGCTCCCTAACTACTGAGCTGGAGGGTGGGTGGGTGAGTGGGTTGGGGAGTGTTCAAACATGGCACCCATGGGAATGTGTGTGTTCAAATCTGTGTGTCTACTTGTGCTGCTATCCCTATGAGGGCCAACACAAGGATAAAGAGCAGGGGGGGCTTCATGTAGGCTGACTTTAGGAAAGGAGAAAGAAAAAAAAAAGAAAGAATTTAGAATAAAGTGAATGCTCACGATACATAATGTGAGCAATTTAATGTGGAAGTTTGATGGTTACAGCAGGTCACCCTGCACCCATAGTGCATTTGTCTTGTTTTGTGCTGCTAAATAGATTGTACACCATTTAAAGAAAATGTATCACAGACTTTTTATTACATTTCTCATGCTCAGCAGTAGAGCCATTAATAGTGACCTATTTAAACTGAACAATAAAAGCTTAGCTATATATATATATATATATATATATATACACACACACACACACACACACACACACACACACACACCACACACACACACACACACACACACATGTTTGTGTGTGTGTGTGTGTGTGTGTGTGTGTGTGTGTGTGTGTGTGTGTGTGTGTGTGCCTTACACATCTCTTGCAACAAAGAAAACGGAGCTTCAAAAAAAAACCCCAAAATTGCCACCACTTCATTTTAACCCTCTAAGGTCGGTGATATCACCAACCCTAACCCTGAGTGATCAGAATATGTCACATCTGTTCTCAAAGTCTTTGCAATCAGGGAGCAAGGAAAATAATCATTCTAGCTGACCCACATAAAAAGCTATCCACTGTTCTTCCATTTTTTTTTTTTTTTTTGCCATTTATAAGTGAACAATCTTTAGTTTTGAACACGAATCAAACGATATGAGTCCCAGAAGATTTGTGTCCAGAAACACAAATCAATAGAACAAATACAGTAACTATTTCACAAACAGAAGTTTGCTCCAAAAAAGGTAAAGCTAGATATGTAGTTTAAGGACTGCAACAACAACAACAGTGCCAGAGGTTATGGGGCCAATGTGTTCATAGAAATATCACATAAGAAATGCAAGAATTGTGGTTGCCTGGAATGCAAATAGGCATTCCTGTAGTTACATGTAGGAGTGTTTCCATCTTAAAAGAAATGTGACATCTGATTTGACTGACTTTTGAGTCTTGAGTAGGACCATTTTTACCTTTTCTTTTCTTTCTGAAGATGTGGTAACCTGATTATCAGAGGTTGTACGGACAATATTGCTTTCAGGTTTAAAAAGTCAATGCCAGTGTTGACGTAACTTCACCCTGCACTCTTTCTAATGCCCAGCAGGGGGCAACTCCTGTGGAATGAAGCCCTGCTCTATAGATGTTTATAGGAAAAAAAAACCCTTTGGTTTGCTTTATTTCCAACCATCCAAATCATTGAATTCAGGTGTTCCACTCACTTCCATGGTCACAGGTGTATAAATCAAGCACCTCGGTATGCAGACTGTTTCTACAAATGTGTGAAAGAACGGGTCGCTCTCAGGAGCACAGTGAATTCCAGCGTGGTACTGTGATAGGATGCCTCCCGTGCAACAAATCCAGTCGTGAAATTTTCTCACTACTAAATATTCCACAGTCAACTGTTAGTGGGATTATAACAAAGTGGAAGCTATCGGGAACAACAGCAACTCAGCCAAGTGGTAGGCCATGTAAAATTACAGTGAGGGGTCAGTGGATGCTGAGGTGTGTAGTGTGCAGAGGTCACCAACTTTCTGCAGTCAGTCACTAGAGACCGTCAAACTTCATGTGGCCTTCAGATTAGCTCAAGAACAAGTGCATAGAGAGCTTCATGGAATGGGTTTCCATGGCTGAACAGCTGCATCCAAGAATTACATCACCAAGAACAATGCAGTGGTGTAAAGCACCCTGCCACCGGACTCTAGATCAGTGGAGACGTGTTCTCTGGAGTGAGAGTCATCCTTCTCTGTCTGGCAATCTGATGGATGAGTCTGGGTTTGGCGGTTGCCAGGAGAACGGTACTTCTCTGACTGCATTGTGCCAAGTATAAAGCTTGGTCGAGGGGGGGGGATTATGATCTGGGGGTGTTTTTCAGGAGTTGGGCTCAGCCCCTTACTTCCAGTGAAAGGAAATCTTAATGCTTCAGCATACCAAGACATTTTGGACTATTTCATTCTCCCAACTTTGTGGGAACAGTTTGGGGATGGCCACTTCCTGTTCCAACATGACTGCACACCAGTGCACAAAGCAGGTCCATAAAGACATGGATGAGTGAGTTTGGTGTGGAAGAACTTGACTGGTCTGCACAGAGTCCTGACCTCAACCCAATAGAACACTTTTGAGATCAATTAAAGCAGAGACTGCGACCCAAGCCTTCTCATCCATCATCAGGAGAATGGTCAAAAATTCCCATAAGTACTCTTAAACCTTGTGGAAAGGCTTCCCAGAAGAGCTGAAGCTGTTATAGCTGCCATCGGTGGGCCGACATCATATTAAACCTTGTGGAGTAAGAATGGGATGTCACTGACTGAAATAACTTTTTATATATTTAGATATAAAATAATCAATATAGTTCATATATATTTTATATTTGAGTCCAGAAATTTATCAGCACAAACATAAGTATGCTTAAAACAATTCCACACTGAAAAACATAGCATGCATAAATACGCTAAAACAAAAATATATATTAGACAACTCAGAAAAGAAGACCAGTGATTTAGAGTAAAGGCACATTTCCACCTCCATATATGCAAAATTACAAAGGCCATAAATCGTGGTAATGGGAATGTATGTGAGTGTGTCAGAAGGGAAAGAGCAGTGTTGCAGGCTTCGTGCAGCTCTGGATCTCTGTTGGCTCAAATGTTTTGGACAGAGTCGTGAAGACGCTCTCAGGCAGTGCTCTGTGTCACCATCACTCGCCATCACACACGGGCGTTTCTTTCTCCTGCTTTCCCTCTGGTACTGTATAAGGAGTGGAGTGAGGGATTTGCATGAATGATTCTGTTGTTGTTACACAGTCATAACTTTAATAAGTTAGAGGCAAAAGTACAACACCAAAGACTCTGAGAAAACTAGAGAACACTACGAAAAAGAATATACACAGTTCCCCAACCAAACAATCATATTGGTTGTTTGTTCCGACTATCTAGAACGCCCATTTAAGGGTTCCTTGAATGACATACGGGTGTCTTTTCACTCTAACCATCATCTGTGATGATCCCAACCCCAACCCCAGCCCTAACTCTAACTTTAACCCTACAAATTCAGAACATCGTTTTAAAATTCAGTTGTTCACCCAACTCTTGGCAGACTCAGAACAACAACAAGTAAAAGTAATTCTGATACACATCAAAAACTATATAAACTTTTTAAAAAAGTAACGTCTGTTTTGTCTTTCTCCAAAATAAAGAGCTAGGATTGGGTTATTACTTATGAACAGTTATAAATGTTAAATGAACTGGTACGTATATAGTGCCAGTTGAGCACTCAAATATCTTTTTACTGCAAGTCTCATTCACCCAATGGCACACACATTCATACAGCACTTCTGTCTATGCCTAAGCATTAAGCAACTCTTGCTTTACAAACAACACAGGGTTCAGTATCTTGCTGAAGGATACTCATGCAGACTGGAGGAGTCAGGGATCATTCCACCGACCTTCCAACTGGCCTACTCTCCCACCTGAATCACAGCCACCCCTGAAGTCCATTAGCCATTTTCAAGGGACTGTTTTCAAGTTCCATTTTCATCTGTTTGCTTGGCGTGGAAGAGTGAAGCAAAGGGACTTCCATATTCTGATAGGGTCAGAGACAGAGCCATCACCAATGACAGCTTAGTTCCCACTGGTTAATTTATTTATTTTTTGTTAATGTTTGAATGTAAAATGAATGTAAAATATAAATCTGTAAAATATTTCAAACACAAATATAAATTACTTTTACAATTCATGGCATAAGCAATTTACAGTGATCACAGGATTGTCCCCTCAAGCACCCCTCTAAAAGCCTTGAACTAAGCTAAACTCATCTAACCTTCGGTGTAAGCTGAAGTCTAAAAATGTACAACAGGCACCTTCAGCCAGGCCAGTTCTGACCAAGGTTATTATCGTTAACAAAAACTGAATTTGAAAAAAACATTAAACTGAAAACTGCACCGAAAATAAATAAAAACGCGCACAAGGCAGCTACAGAAACCGCTCTGAACCTACGCAGTAACCTATGACGTAACGTGACATGCACTGATGGCCACTTGCGTACTCCAGCCTGCAAAGATCCAGCCTGGAGGACTAATTCAGGCCTAATAGTGAGTATCTAATCAAGCTAGCATCTCTGAGTAGCTCGTCCGGCCTGACAAAGTATGAAAAACTAAAACTAATGAAAACTAAACTAAAACTGAGCATTAAATAAATAATAAAAATGAGCAAAACCACTTAAAAACAAATTAAAAATGAATTAGAGAAAAAAAAAGTTAAAATGAAATAAAACAACTATAATGTAAAATACCAAACTATTACAACCCTGGTTCTGTAAGATTTTTCTCCATCGTTGTATCCTTGTGAGAACATTTTGTCTTCGGTGAAGTAAAACATGCACGCGTACACACACACTTAAATCCAGTCCTGCGGGTGTATTTGCCAGGCGAGGCACAGACGTTGGTCCTTCCGTCTCTCTCTGGTGTGAGTATGTCCAGTCCTCCGGGGGAATCCCGTCCTTCTTAATCCTATTAGTGGTGGAGCACACGGCTTGGCGGTCTGCTCCTCTGGACCTGTCCACAGTCATTATCCTGACCTCCACTCTATAGCATCTCCATCCCTCTACATTTCTAACTTAATGTCTACCTCCTGCTTTATTTCCTATTTCCATTTCTCACTTATTTAAGACTCTCTGTATGAAGGGTGTTGCTAATGATTATAATATCAAAAACAAGAGTAAAGTTTGAGTGAACTCTTTTTTTGAGTGTTTGAGGGCTAATACACTGAGGGGGAAAAATAAAAAAAACACTGTTTGATGGGCATGTTTTTCCTGGGTAATTTTGTCCAGTGGGTGAGCTCACTGTGCGAAAACAATGAACAGATGTTTGTTTAACAGAAAACACTCACTTGTGGAATGGCCTAAATCCCCAGGTCCCTCAGCCACTGCCACACATGAAACTGCGCTGAACCTGTGAATTAGCTAGAAAACTAATTGTGCCTGCGGTATGAATTTTCTGCTTATTCTGACTGTTTAATGTCTACCAATTACTTTTAAAGGTTGATACTGTTAACTAGCTAATCCAAACTCCAAAGAGGCTAAAAACATTTATTTTGTACCAAGCTGTGAGGATGCCTTTCAATGTGACTTAACTGATTATTATAGCATGGGAGTTATGAGGTCTGATTCACTTTTTGAGACAGCCTCAAGTGGCCTGCATTGTCTTCAGGTTCTGGTCCCTGAGATTGCTGACTGATTATTGTTCATTTGTATTGCCACCTTTACCGTGTCTTGATGGCTGGTTACAGTATATCTATGTCATGATACTGTCTTCATCTTAGATGACTGGACATAAGCACAAGCAAAAAACCAAAAACACACAAAACAGTTATTTATTCTTCATTGTTTTCGCTTACCATGTAATTTAGCAGTAGTAGAAATTTTTAGTAAACTAGACTAACTTGGGAACCTTTGCTTTTTTTCTGGAAGGTCAGTTGTTGCTCTGAGTGCTCTGAGTAGGACTTAGAAATTAGTGATCATTTTTATCTGGAAAATATTATTCTTACACATGTAACTTACCCAGTGCAAAGAACCTTGAAGCTGGACCTTGATATCATTGCTGTTAGTGGTGACGTCTTTCTTTTTATATAGTGTATAGCTAATATCAACACAAAGAGGAATTATTTATATAAATGTGTGTTAAGCCTCTATAGCCAAATGTGGGAAATCAGTAAAGACTCTGGCCCACTGATGGTTTTTCATTATTATTTTTGTTTTCTTTTTTACTCACAAAAAAAAAATCAAAATTAATGGGACAATTGATAAATACATTTTCATTCATTTGGCTAAGAAAGAAACAAAGGGGGAAAGATAACGTCATACATAGCATATGGCTCTACCATTTAGATATTGCAAAAAGTATAAAAAAACAAATCAAAATCCGGACCTTAATTTGCAGGTGGGCATCAACCAAACCCAAATCCAGGATGTTTAACTTTGTGCTTCAGTGGAATTCTAGAATTTTATTAGTCTATTTCTTTGCACTCGCATGTAAGTATGTTTTTCACACTTTATTTTATACACTGTCACACTATTATGATATAACAAGCTGTACTCTTAAAAAACATCAAATTAGAGAAAACTAAAATTATACGTTCTTCAGTTAGACAGTAATCAAATACAATAATATCCTAAAGTCAATTGACACTTAAATGATGGTCTAATTAGAAACCTAATAGATCTAGTAACTATAGTTCTTGCTGCCAAGGGTGGCACAGCCAATCAAGTGGTTTTGGGAACTGGCAATGAATCTTTCACATCACTGGGGAGGAATTTTGGCCCACTCTTCTTTGCATAATTGTTTTAATCCAGCGACACTGGAGGGTTTTCAAGCATTTAAGGTCATGCCGAAGCTTGTCAATCAAATGTATTTATTTTGTTTTTTGAGCTCTTCAGATGTGGAGTTGTTGGTGTGTTTCGGATCGTTGTCCCGCTACATAACTCATGAGCACTTGAGCTTCGGGGCATAAACCGATGGCTGGATGTTCTCCTTCAGGATTTTTGGGAGAGAGCAGGTTGGTTCCATCAATTCTAGCAAGTCATTCAGGTTCTGAAAAAGCAAAGCAGTCCCAGACCATCACACTACCACCACCGTGTTTGACTGTTGGCATGATGCTCTCTTTAGGAAGAGTTAGATTTATGCCAGATGTAACAGAACCACCACTGTTCCAAGTTCCAAGTTCTTTCCACTTGTGGATAATCACTCTTACTATGGTTTGCTGGAGGTCCAATGCTTTGGAAAAGTCTTTGTAACCCTTTGCAGACTGATAGATATCAGTGACTTCATTTCTCATCTGTAAGGGGGCAAATACTTGAGTTTCTTTAGATCTTTTAGCCTAGCTGTCAGACAGGTTCTATTTAAGTGATTTCTTCATTCAGCAGGTCTGGCAGTAATCAGGTCTGGGTGTGGCTACTAGCGCTGGCCGGTTCTTGAATCATCCGGGTTAACGAGTTGAATCGTGCATCACGATTCCGAGGCCTCCATTAACCCGGCTCATACGAGTCCTCTGACTAGCTGCTGCTGCTAAGTCCAAAAGGTGAGTGAATAAGAACGGGCAACGGAGTAGCGGACTTACTGAAAACACGGCACACCCGGTTTATTCGGCTGAACTGCGTTAATAATGGACTAGCTGGAAACACGCTGATTCAGCTGAGCCAGCTCACTGACTTCACTCCAGTCAGTCATTTAGGTAAATAATAAGTTAAATATTGCAATAAATAAGTATGTAAATGCACTGGTGTTCATTATGTGGCTGATTTTATGCACATGCTATTGTCATCTGCACATTTAGCCTTTTTCTAGCCTATATTCTAATTTGCACCCTGCATTTTTTATTTATATATCTGTATTTCATGGTTTTATATTCAACTTCTACCTTTGGCACATTAGGCATTTTATGTTTTTATTAAGTTTACATTATTATAATATATTTTAATTTTGGTATTATAGCTACAAGCTTGTAATTGTAATTTTCCGGTTTTGGTCATTTTTTGTTGTTATTTTCGTTTAACTCTTGTCTTTTGGTGTGTGAAATATAAATTAAAATAAAAATGTAAAATAAAAATGTGAAATCTAATTAATCTTATGTTGGTGGGTGGGGGGTGTCTTAAGTGAACCAGATCACATTACTGAGTGAGCCACATTACTGGCCCGAGTCTATAAAATGAACCGAGTTTATCACCACTAGTGGGTACTGGGTGTGGTGTATCGAACTCAGCCTTCCACAAAACGTGTTTAATCACAGTCAAATCATGACTTAATACAGGAGGAGGGCAGTTACTTTTTCACACGGGGCCAGGTAGGTTTGGATAGCTTTTTTTTTCTTTAATAAATGAAATCATTAATTAACAACTATATTTTATATTTACCCATGTTATCTTTGTCTAATATTAAAATTGTTTGATGACCTGAAACATTTAAATGTAACGTGCAAAAAAAAAAAAAAAAAAAACGAAACCAGGAAGTGGGAAAATACTTTTTCACAGCACTCTACTCGGATTTAGTGGTAATACTCTTTGTATACATACCTTTCTTCTACATCTGAAGGTTTAGCTGGCACTGAGATTGGCCAACAGTTTGGGTATTTTTTTCTTCAAGTGTAAGTGTGTGCATGTGGTGTGTGGTTGGAGGTCCTTTCCTGTCACTTCAATGTTCTTTACCTGCTGGAGGAGATGATGATCAGTCCCCAGTGCTCTGCTCTGAGCTTGGTGGATGACAGGATCTAACAGAGCTGATAAACACAGACGCCCCACAACCCAGCTGGCCTCGGCCCTGACAGTGACTGAACTGGCCTCAAATCGCCTTTGACAGGGAGCAGTGTCAACACACACGCGCGCACACACACACACACACACACACACACACACACACACACACACACACACACACACACACACACACACACACACACACACACAAGATTAAAGTGAATACACAAATGCACACACATGACAGCATATGTGCTCAAAAATATACAGTTCCTGCTACAGCATACTCAGTGACAAGCATGGGGTAAGTATGACGCAAGTTTAAAATGAAAAGCACACTTGAACACAAGTAAACTGCACCTGTCTGTTTTCGCACACATGCACAAACATGTCCAAACCTATTCTGGCAGAGGTGAGCTGACATCACCTGAACGACACAATTGTCACTTCACCTGCAGATGCAGGAGGATGATTTGTAGCAAACACCAGCGTGTAGTATAATGTGCTCGTGGCGTCAGGTCTCTAACTGGTTGCCTCACCTCCAGAGACTCTAATGCAACCCCGAGGAGAGATGGTGACTCCAAAGCAACAGGCCAACAAAGCGATACTGCAGGGGGTAGAAGGTGAGGAGCACCTGTCAGTGTGATGATACAAAGGTGAACTGACAGCATATGAAATAACATGAAAGCTGATATTAATTAGGCTTACAGCAAAGCACAAATAGTATGAAGTAACTGTTTAGCTATTAGCTCAACTTGTATGGTGCTACTGACTCTGTGAGAGAATTGGAAGATTTTTTTTTTGAATGTCTGTGTTCTAAATGCTTCATATTCAAAGTGAAGAATGGAGAAAGACATACCGAACACACTATGCTGTAAAAACAATCTGCTTCTGTCAGGTTTCCATTCAAATGCAGAGCACATTTTGATGGTCTCAAGTGGCCTGCAGTGGACTCCAGTTTTTGTTCTCTAAGATTGCCGATTGGTTGTTGTTCATTTATATTGCCACCTTTACCGTGTCCTGGTGGCTGGTTGCAGTATACAGTATCTATGTCATGATTCTGTCTAAGCTACTGAAGACTAAACCAAACACAGAGAGACCCACAAATGAGCAGCAGCTCAAGGTGCCTGCGGGAAAGGTCTAATGGAACAACTCGAGAGAGAGGAAACACAATATTTGGTGATCTCTGTGGGTTCTAGACTTCACACAGACATGGACTGCAAAGTTTTTTCATCCAAGTTTTAAAAAGAGTCTTTATATTTAAATTTATGTTAGTTCGTCCAATTTCGAACCTCTGAAAATGGGAGACTGTGTATAAAAATGGCTGCAATTCTCCAGTTCAGGCAAACATTTTTGTAAAACTTCTTGAATTAAAGATGAAAGTCTGCACTTCAGTCACATATTGATTTTCTGATTTACAGTCTACTGCGTTCAGAGCCAAAACTGCAAAAATTGTGTTTTTGTCCCAAACTTTATAGAGTGCACTGAGGCCCCTGCTGCATCTTCACATAAAGAAAAGCATAGAATTAGGGAAACACAAGCAGACGTTTGCTATGAAGTACTCGATGGAAGTGGAATTTGTCAGTGAGCTTAGCACTCTGAAATACTGTGATTGTAATGGAACAAGCAGAAGTTGAGCTGCAGACCACAGGCCGCACAACTCCAACTTCTCAGTGAGGAAGCAGCTCCTCTCGGTGCTGTCAGCAGAGTAATGTGTGAAGTAGTGATGAAGTCAACATTCGGACCAGATGCTGGTGATCCTGATGCATAACTTGGATTTTGTACCTGTGGCAGCAGGTAGTTCATGGGAAATCTATTCAATTCAGTTCTCTGTTGTTCTGTTTGCGATGTCCTGCGTCAGCAGCAGAGCACCAGCGGTTTGGATGTTTTGGCGCCTGAAACGCTGGCAGCCTTTCTTTAGCTCAGATGATGATGATGATGATGATGCTTTACTCTAATGCTGTTGGTGTGACACTTGTCTAGAAGCTTTTATTGCTTGCATGCTAACATAACTAGATTAATATTGTTTTTCACATCACCTGTTTTGTTACCTTCACTGCACCTGTGATGTGTGTGGGTGCCTTCATTGTGAGAGCAGTATTCAGTAAAAACTGTCACAATGAGCTCCAATGAAAGATAGGTGAATAAGAAAAACATTTTATTTTCATTTTTTTTTAACCCTGCTCTTATTATGATTTATTATTACTAATAAATGCCAATTCAGGAAATTTCTATTCTTGGATGAATTTACTGGATACATTTTATCTTACAAAGCTGGGAGAAGTTTAAGCTTATGTAGAATGATGAATACAGCTTCTTAATTATCCACTGATATCAGATCAGCATTTAATATCACTAATTTGAACAGCAAAGTCACTTATTTCATGCTGCATAATATCAGGTTATTATTCTTTACAGAGTTATATAAAAACTCTGCCCCCAGAATTCTGTGGATTTCAACGTTAATGTTTCGTCGTTATCGTCCGTAAGTCGCACCAACTCAACCCGAGTGGATATTTTTTCAAATACCACAAACACGACGAACGGGTTTAGTGGCTTTAAATGTGAGAAAGCACCTTTGAGTTGAACTTTGACCTGAAGAACATAAAGTAAAGAAAGTAGGTCTGCTGCTTAGCTGGGATTCATTTTTCAGTAGTTTATAAGTTGGCCAGCAACCATTGAAATATTCATCATATTAGTCACATACATGCAGCACATACACCTGACTAAAGTTTTCTTATTATACACCTCACACACTCATTAAAGACTAAACTTAACATTTCCCTTTTTGTTTTTATCAGTGCTCTTCTGTCACACTTTCAAAAAGTTTCCCCTCTGAAGCTTGCAGCCTGGGGAGTCTGTGTTTTATTTATTTATTTATTTTTCTTACCTAGTCATCTCCATATGCTCCGTAGGCAGCGAGGACCCGGGCTGTTCATTTAATGCGCCGTGAGTTTTCATCGTGCAGTGAGATCAAGAGCCGAGCGAGCGCAGAGTGAACAGGATCCCCATGAAAACCTCTCGCCAACTTTAATGGAACGGTTCCCCGCTGTGAACTGAGGACATCTCTGTCATACACACACAGGCACTGCAAATCAAGACATTTATCTTCAATGAAGAGAGGGGAGAATTAAAGGAAAAAGACGTGGATGCAGGCACATCCACACCCTGCTTGGGCCTCCTCAAGAGCCACTTAGAATAATTGTATCAAAGTTATCATCAGATCAATGACACATGGAATAATGCATATTAAGCCCCACCCCTTCACTGTAATCCAGAGGCCATGTGTGAAGTGTTTAAGAACTTAAATAAGATTTGAACAATGAAGCGGACAGCAAGGAGTAGCTGAAGATGCTAAAAGACTGCAAAAGACAAGAGCTGTACACTTCTGTAATATCAGAATGAAAATGTTTCCCGAACATCAGCATAACTAATGTGTTCAGAAAGGTTTACCCACTTGTAGTGTATAAGGTTTTCTGGTTTTGCCCATAGAAACCACTGTGGTTAGGAACAGCAAGGACTCCACTCTACAGAAACTGGAACTTGTTCAAAACTTTTTCACAAGCTGTTTTGAATTGGAAGCTGAGCGTACACACGGCTGCAGCCACTGACAGTAGATGAAGTTGGTCTTTAATTGTTAAAATCTGATACTTAAATCAAACACTTGTAACCAATGTCTCCTCAAGCACTAGCCAGCACCGCAGCAACTAACGGCTGACATTTTCTGTGCACCTCTGAGATCTTCATTCTTACTAAGTCGGAAATTAATCCTGGAGAACTACCTTTATACCTTCTCCCTGACTTCTCTCTCTCCTTCTTTTTAATCACTAATTAGATATATTTTCATGCTCCAGTTCTTCTTTTAAAAGACTGGATTCATAACTGACCTCACCAGCAACACCCTCAAGTGCAGCGCCTGGCATGAGAATTCTTCAGTATCAAGGAAATTGCTTTGATTTCAGCTGATATGCTGTGTTATAACAATAAAGACCCCTTGAAAATGACCCTGGGGGTCATTTGTGCAAACTATGTTAGATAGTTACATTTTGAAATTAACCTGAACATTAATCATGTCACCAGTGACATCTTTAGCTTTTAGCTTAAGTTCATATATATATATATATATATGTGTGTGTGTGTGTGTGTGTATCAACCCACCCCCTTATTTGGCTTATTGAAGGAGACATCTGTATGGCAAAAATGTATGGAAGACACTTGATTTGAAAGGCAACGTCCTAAACTATACTTGCTTATTATCAGGCTAAAATCCTAATTGAACAGTGAGAGCAAATAAAATTGAAAAATGACAAAGACTCAATTTGTAGTTTTCTGGTTGAAAGTAGAGTGTTTTGGTGGTCAGGCTTAATCCTATACTGTCAAAATATGTAATTTTTTTCTTTTAAAAAATGTTCTCTTGGAAATTAAGGGACAAAAAAATCATTATGTCACACAACCAAAAACTATTTTTATCTTTTTCCTTTATATTGTGTCCAAACTTAGGGTTAGAGATGGCAGTGATGACTTAAACCTCTGAAAGTTAAGTAGAAGCAGCACATTTTGACTCATCACAATAGGGAAAGCACACATGGAATTAATGGTAGCTCAGTTCCATTAGCTGAGAGTCGGCGGCATGAACAAAAGTGGGACCTTACCAATGTGGAATGCAGCCATTATTAACACACCTGTGTTTTCCATTCTGCAACAAGGCAACATTTCTGCCTAGAAAAAGGTCTGTTAAAGACAAAGAGTTTGAAGAATACCAGAAAGAGCTTTTAAATATCTTGGTGTGGCAGTCTTCTCATGACTGTGGTGCCTCATAGATAGGCTAACATTCAAAATGTCATCTTATTCCCTCTTAAAATCCAACCTTGTCTAGTTTTCATTGCTGAGGCAGAGCTGGATGGTTTCCCAGCTTGGCTCCACTGGGAGGCTTTCTGTCGTGTCCACACCTCCTTATGGTGACAGTTTTTCCAAAACCATTGCTTCCTGCTTTCACACACCTCCTACTGTACCACACAGCTACACATGCATCCTCCACTATGCCACGCAAATTAGACTGAAGTCATTATATCTTTATTAAGACAATTTAAATGTGTGTGATTTGTGATTTTTTTTTTTACAGTGTTCTCCTTTATGTCAAGATATCGCATATAATTTCAGATGAATTCTTATCAAAATATCTTATTAGAAATTGATTATTTTAATTGATATGACACTAAGTGATACTTTTTACATGGTATTTCACAGTCTCAGGCCTGCTGCTACCAATTACCAGTCAAGTAATTTGACACAGCCCATACACACACACACACACACACACACACACACACACACACACACACACAGACAGACACATACACGAAATTAAAGCACAGGCACACATGCACTGTTCGCACACTTGTGTGTAAAGTTGAAAGCAGCACTTATGGCACGATAATTAACTTGGACTCCTTCGTAGACGCTGTAGCCCCTCCTGTCTCCCATTAATCATTAACACTGTTTGTCTTTCTAACTCTTGGATGAACCACTCTCTGAAAATATGGTCTGAAGTCTCCAACAACTTTTATGCTTTCCCAGACTGGCAGATGCTGACCATTTGGAGCAACAAAAACAGGAAAACAAACATGAAATCCTTCTCATAATCCTTTCATTACAGCTCCCGCTTTAAATCCAAATACTCCTGAACTTTTGTGATAAAAAAAGAGCCTATTCTTTGTTGTGGTACATTTATATTCCAGGCTCAAGTTCGAGTCAGCTGTCTTTGTGTGGCAGCGATCCTCATGGCCAGTGAGGCGAGAGGTGAAAGTTGAAGGCGATGGCATTAATGCCTCCCTGCGCCACAGGGTTTAAATCCCTCCACGTCACCAGGGTAGCTCCTAACCCACGCTTCTTCTGATGTCAGAACACGTTAGTCCCCTTTTTCCCGCTTCGCATGCTGAAGTTTTATGCCCTCCAACACCAGTGGCCAAATAATTTGGATTTCTCCACAACGGCAGTCAACATATGGCTGCACTTTTAGAGGTTTGAACATTTGTCCACAGTGACAGAAGTGACTCAAGGCTATAGAAATATGTCTAAGCGAAAACACACAGGACACACTGGACTGTTTAAACTCATTTTGGTGAGGAATGCGAGCCAGTGTGAGAGAACTGACATGTTTTGTTAACTATGCGAGGTCCAGATCAGGACCCGTACCCTGGATCCAACAGTACCCCACGTAATATAGATAGTTCATCATCGGTTAAAATAAGTCTATTATCTGACTAGCAAATGTTCACACATTTCCCCACAAACAGCAGGATTGCTGCGCTTGCTGTCACATGATTTAACCCTCTGTGCTCCAACAGAATAATGAGAATCCTGAAAGAACGGGGAAAATCTCATGAACAACTAAACACCTACATTTAGCTGAAAAACTGCTGAAAAGTGTCAGTTATTAGGCATCTTTAATTTAAAGATTACATAATGTTTGCACATTTCTGTCTCTTTCTCTCTCTCTTCTTCTTCGGCCTCCTCCACCAGTGTTCTCTCCTTCCTCATCTCCAGCTCATCCTCTTCCTCCTCATCTGAACTGAAGTCAAGGCTCGAACACAACAAAATGTGCATAACCATGCTTCTTTTATTCGCTGTATTGGTGTTGTTAGTTATCGTCAGATTAGACATGTGACCCTCCCGTCTCCAGACAGCTGGTTATAATCTAACATTTCCTTGTGATAAACAGTGTGATTACATTTTCACATTGTATGAGAGTGACTGTAAAATATCACTAAATATTTAAATGACACATATTTGTTTTTGATTTCTGATTTAGTGTTGATATTATGCAAATGCGTAAAAATATAGTGTGTGAAAAAAATGTTTTTATGCAAAAACAATCACAGAAACTTGCCAGCCATCCATGTTCATTAATTCCCCAAATATGTGTCGAATTACATGTTGTGCTTGTAATGGGTTTTATTATTCAGCTGTTCTGCTGTAGCGACTTTGGCCTTTGTTCAGGTTAAAGACTGAAGATATGTTGCAAATGAGGTCATCAGACGTCATAAACCAATAAGAGTGAGAAAGGCGTGACTTCTACACTAAAGTTGGGTTTACATGTATACACTATGTGATTTTAAGCTATCCCAAATAAAAGATGACTAGTGTCAGAAAATCTTGGCAGTATCTTTGAGTGTGGTACTATGGTGCACTTTCAGAAAGCGTAAAGCTGGGCATTGTCGCAGTCTTACAGCCTGGGACAAAATTCTGCACCAGAAATATCTCACAGTGTGACACAGTGTGGGATGATGGCAGCCACAGTGCAAAAAAGCTTAATGACACAACAAACAGCACATTGACACAGGTACCAAAAGCCCCCGCTGAAACTCTGTGGTGACCCCACTGGATCCAAATGACCTGCAGCTAATAATCTTATCTCAGACGCCACTACATACCCCGAGAGTCGTACTGACCACATTCTAGCAGATGTTTTGGTGGGTGGTTTATGGCTGATAAGCCTTTTTTTCAGACCAACATCTCATGATTACCAGACAGCTGAACTGATCTGCACTGCAGAAATGGACAAATAAGAAATTAAACTGAAGAGTACTTCTTTCATATTTTAGGTTTTATCTGATTTGTTTATGTTTTTATCTGATCTGAAATCAGATAAAAACATAACCGATCATTTCCAGGAACTAAAGTTTTTTTTTAATTCATTAGAATATTTTTCTTTAACTGTTATTTATTTTTTCACTTTGTGACATCAGTAAAGCAGGTCTTAAATGTTTATAAGCAACAAGAACAGTTTAACTGCTTTTGCTATTACTGGACAAAGCCTATGTGCCAAATCATCTAAAATAATCATCATAAGTCATCACAGAGCGTTTAAGTCCAACTGACAACATCCAGGGGTCATCAGGAACGGGCACATCTTCAGATGACAGTGAGTCATTTCATTTAAGATCATGCTTTCCCCTCTGTAGCTTTATCCCTGTCTTCCCCTTCCTTTTCTCTCTCCATGCTGCACAGTTTTAGCTTTCTTTTCCTCCCCTCTATCTGTCTCCAGTCATCCCCGGTAGCCCTCTGTCATCTATTGGCCAAGCTGGGAGTGATGCCAGACTAGATGAGCCTGGCATCTTGCATGGCCCGCCAGGCTGGGCTTGAATGGAGAGGCAGAAAGGACCTTGGCTAAACTGGCACATGCATCACAGGGTGTGGGTAATGGCTCCCTTATGCCAAACACAATATCCCTCTAATATAACTAATTCATCTGAGAGAAAGGGTGGTCAGATGGGGCAGGGCAGACGCAAAGGAGGCAATCAAAGAAAGTCAGTCTCACAGATCAACAATCTTTGGACCATGGGATGGTTCTGCCACTTTGTTCCATGGAAGAAGAGCAGGCTCAGTGTAGGGCATGTTCCTGGATTATTTATGATGTTTCACATTCATTCTTTGTTATGCCTCCTAAAATTGGCCATCACAGCATGTACTCCCCTCAAAAACCAAGAGTCTGTTCTTCTTCTTTCATCAGAGAACCAAATGCCCGATGTCTACTTTTTACAAAGAGCAAGCCAGCTTTTCTATCATTTTTCATCTCAACTAGTTCATTATTACAGGCTGGCCATTATTTCTAAGGAAATTGTATTCAGAGGTGAAGATATAAGAGCTGTAATTCAACACTGAGCCATGTAACGGATAAAAAAAAAGTCAAATTCAAGCCAGTGCGATATCCTGACTTTAAATCTAAATTACAGCTCCAGGTTAAAATTCTACAAACCAAACCAAGCTCTGAACCTGGCCTATAAACACAGCTGTCAGACCTGACCTGATTAAATCCTCTGGATACTGCCTCACATGAAAACCAAACCGCACCCCATTGACATTTATATTATTTCATTTTCAAAGACTTGAATGTTCATTTTGGGAAGTCGTTCTTGCACACAAATATGGACACAGCATCAGACCAGCACATAATATGGCAGGGTAACCCACCAGGATAACACATTACCTATTGTAACCCACTGAGTTTGGTCATCTTCTTGCTGAATTCTTGTTTAACTCCAAAAACCCCCAAACCTAATATTTCCCATACTGCAACGCTGTACCATACATGATTTATTCAGTTCATGTAGTCTGTTAGTCTGTTTTTAATTTGTGAGCTGAATTAAAATTATTCAACTTAGAAGTTTTTAATTTTTAGAGTTGATCTGGATCTGGATGAAGGAATTTCTGGAAAGCTTTACCATTGAGAAAATTAAATATTTGGTGTCATATTCACGAGGACATATCAAAGAGAAATATGAAAAATTGGAAAACTGTTCCCAAGAAAATATCACAAACTAATCCAGATATTCTTCTGGATCCAGGCGGTCAACCTGTGCACGGTGTGCAGGGAATTTTCAACCTGGACTGAAGTAGGCAGTCTCAGGCTCTTTCCCCTTTCTAATCCCATACATCTAGTTCTTTTGAAAGCCTGAAGCCCAAGCCAAGATAACCTTGATGACATCAATGGCTTATTTTCTCACACTTTCAAAATTCCCTTGAGGGCCTTGGATGACATTATACCACTGTTTTCACAGACTGTGCAGTACTCACCAGTAAACCCAATTTTCCTGTCTGAAAGCAGCGGAGTTCCCCTTTAGTTCAGATGCCCAACATTAACCAAGCATTAACCGTAGTGGCTAAAGCTCAGAAAACATCCATGTAAATTATTCCTCTGGGAAAACTTACATCGCAGTTTGATGTTTATGGACTGCAGTTAAATGTGAACTATTTGGATACAGATAGGAAAGACGGAGGGTGACATGGGAAATCAGATCATGCTCCTTTTTGGCGTTCATTAGGCAAATGTGACTTGCTTTTTATACTATGATATTTATCTGTAAGCTTATTGGAGGATATCGTATAATCCACTGCATTTTTCTGCACAGCCCATTTTTTGACCGCATTTTTCTGGTGTAATTTCTACTTCTTGCTAACATTTTTATACATCATGTCACTTATTATGGGTAGCATAAAGCAGTCTGTGGACAGGAATGATTACACAGCTCAGAGACAGAACAACAGTCAGGAAAAGAGAGAATAGAGTGCACTATGTCACGTCTGGTAGTGTGTCAGCCCAGCCAACGCCTCCCCACTTACCCCAGACCACATACCAGTCTGGCTAGCAGTCTGTGCCAAGGAGCCCGTGCTACTGCATTAAGACTTATCCCTCAAAACTCTGCATGTGTGTCTGCGTGTGCATGAGTGACATTTAGACTCCTCCGTTGCCATTTATATTGGCATCGCAGCATATACCACAGAGGCACGTTGCCTGAGCCAAGTGTTGCTGATGACTCTCTTTATCCATTGCAGTAGGGTTGGTAATATCACACAAACACACAAAGACACAAACACACACACACACACACACACACACACATTCTACACACAGTGCAGCGATTAAGAATAGCCAACTGGCGCAGATGGCTGTTAAAATATATTTGGAGCCATAAGCCTTGAGGACACTGTAATGAACACTACCCAAGTAAGAAACTCAGAATGGCAGGGAACACGGTGCAGTAATACAGCAGTTAATAACCAGTGTATTATTACAGGACTTGTCTTTACTTTATAAACCGTTTATTAAAAGAACACTTCCATAATGCAGTACTTAGCTCTGGAATTGACTGGAAAACATTTACTTATCATTAATTCAGTCAGCATTAATGCCTAATGAAGTACTGGTTTTAAGACTGGAAATGAGGAAATAATTAAATGTAACAATTATCTATATTCTGTTACATGTTCACTCACCTCTGAGCTACATTTATTGAGCACCTTATAAGGAACCACAAATGCTGATTAGGGCCCTCCTTTGCTCTCCAGCAACCTCAGTTCTTGGTTCAATAGCGTGTGCAAGGTGTTGGAAGTGATTCTGTCTTTCCTACCTTTATGCTTCCTGTTGAAATGATTGTATCAGATCGTTTTTTTTCTTTCACAAGTTTACCAGCTGCACATTCATGCCACCAATCTACCACATCCAAAAATCCTGTTTATTCAAGTCTGATGACTGGGAGGTTATCGAGGGCGAACTTTGCTCAGTACAAGTAGCCAGATCATACACTGTGACCTAAAGGGGATCCACAGGGTCTGAACAATACTACAGTATATAACAATATATAACAATAACAATACTTCACTGTTGACAAAAACCAGCTCTTCCCCATAGATTCATGCCAAACTGTGAGTAACAGGGGGACATTAAAAGCCAGTTTTTTGTCCCTAGGGATGCAGTCTACGTGAATGTATCTGGGCTCAATATTGAACCTGAGAGTGACTACCTGTATCTTTCTGTGGACCAAAAGAATACAGGTACAGGTACAAGCCTGGGTTTGGTTAATGTCCATGCCTTTTTATTTTTTAAATAGAAATTTCATGTGCTTGTAGCAACCAAACAGAAAACTATAATACCAAGATGTATGCAATTTCAACTGAAATATTATATTTTCTAGTCTCTGAAAATTTGCCTTTTTGGCATGTGGCCAAAACAAAGCCCAACCGTAATTGTATACAGGCTGCCAGTGATCTGGTGGATATTAAGACGTCAAAATATCCACTTTTGTACTTAATGGTGCAAAATTATAATCAGATGTTCACCAATGGTCTCTATAAGAAACCACAAAAGTACTTTTACCCCTGTGTAATAAGTACAGTGCTTTATTTTCTGATTGCATTGATGCCAAATGTTGGGCTTCCCATTTGCAGCTTTGGCAGAATTATAGATTCATCAGAATAGGCTCCATTTTTCCAGTCTTCAGCTGGGCACTTTTGGTGAGCCTGTTGTTGGTTGACAAGTGTGTAACCTGATGTGGTCTTCCTGCAGCCCATCAACTGCAATGTTGGACTTGCGATGCGCTTCTGGTCAGTACATTTATAAAGAGTGGTTATCGACTTATTACAACAAGGTAGCGAAGTGGTGCAGTGTGTAACAGTCAGTATACGGATGGGTTCCTAGACATGAGTAGGTATCACCTCAAGGGGGCGCCTATTCCTTTTTTTTGCATTGTACTATACTACAGAGTAAGAACTGTTTTTTTCTCTCTCTCTTCTCTACACCGTCAGTGTACCGCACGTATTGTTCAGAAATAAAGGAACTTTTCTCTCTGCACCGTCACAATTGGCGCCCGAACATATTTTGGACCTTCCCTCCTGGATACCGATTCAGCTTCAGACTAGAGGTGAATGTTTACAAGCTCACGGTGGATGTGGATGTCTGTTTCACGGGGTGAGTACAGTTTCTGAGAGGAGTACGTCGTGATCAGTGTTAGCTGGAGCTAGTCATTGCCTGCATATCGCTGGACCTCGTAATGAACTGTCCCGGTCGGATTAAATTCCTGAGAGCTGTGCTAGTCTGCTGAAGAGGAGTATATATTTAAATGACAATGATACGGACAGACGGTGCTGCACAAATAACGCAGCAGTGGCGGTGGAGAGAAATACGCCTGTGAGCTCGTTTGTTTCTTTGTACAAGAAGATTTCACATTTCATATTTTTTTTGGACTCTACCATAAAGGTTGAAAGAACGAAATGGCATTTGAACCAGATTTTTCTATTTTTGACCCTGACATGGATATTAGACCTAGTCAATCTGTATCGCCACATCAGGGAGCTCCAGACCTCCGTCAGCAGGTTCTGGAATTAAAAGATGATGTCAAGCAGCTGAGGCATGTCCTTCATAACACATTGTCCCTGCAACAGAAAATGCTGAATCATCTGGACAGAGTTAGTTCCTGTGAGCCTGGGGGACCTTCTGCACAACAGTCTCCTGCAGCTCCTGTGGCCACCTCAACACCATATGTGCCTCCTGTGAATATCAGTGCGAGGCAATCCAATGACACCTTCCCTAATCCTGGAACTCAGAGGGACCTGCATAGCTCTCTACTACAGACTCCTTCAGCTGAGCTAACCAACACCACAAGAGTGATTGCTGCTGCACTACACCACGCCAAGCTGGAACCACCAGTATTCGCTGGGGATGGTGACGCGCAGGCAGAGGACTGGTTACAGGCTGTGTCAGCATACAAGTCTACTCTGAACTTAACGGACGTCCAGATTCTGAATGAGTTGCCCCATTTTCTAACAAAAGAGCCTAGAAAGTGGTTTAGAGCCCTTAGTTCACACATTAACTCATGGGCGCACTTCTGCCAACTTTTCAGAACAGTCTTTCTGCCCACTGACAACCAAGAAAGAATTCTCAGAGGCATACTTGACTGTGTCCAGTCGGTTGAGGAACCACTACCGACATTTGTGGCTCACATGTTGAGTGAGTTTAATAAACTAAGTTGCCCACCACCTGAAAAAGAGCGTATTCAACTAATATGTAAACATTCACTTGAAAAATACAGGGTGGCGCTGTATGGCTCGCCCGTGTCTTCTGTGACGGAGTTGTTGCTCAGGGCTCATGAACTGCATGCTGTACTGGGACCTGATAGCCATCAGAATCCCCAAAAAAGACAATGGCGGCAGCAGAGAGCTGAGCCATACTGTTATAAGTGCTCAAGCCCCGGATATACATCGAAAACGTGTCCTTCCTGCAATCAGGACCGTAGTCAACAACACATGTCGGCTCGGTTCCATAATGAGATCACTCCCACTACTTCCCTAGACACACCGGGAGCTGAAACGGACAATGGAAACTTCAGCCCACCTGTAGACACAGCACCCCAAAGGCAAATGGGAAACTTCAGGGGGGGGAGGATATTTCGTCGAGGCAATCCTCCCCCCAGACGTTAACCGAGCCTCACCCTCCTGCGAATGAATTCTACGTCCTTGGTCATGTGGAGGACAACGATTCTACTTCTACCTGGAACACTCCATTTGAGACTAAACTGAACTTTAATGGAACCTGCATCAAGGCGACTCTGGACACAGGCGCTTCACTTTCGGCTGTACGTGCAGATCTCATTAATGCAAATGGGGTTTGCCCACAGAAAATACATCAGTGGCAGGGGCCACCAGTGAACCTAGCGGACAACGCCCCTTGCCTTCCAGATGGAGTGGTTTGGCTGAGTATCGGCTTTATGAACAAGCGTTTTTATCAACGCTTCGCCATCATCCATAACCTGTCTTCCCCTTTCATATTAGGGATGGACTTTATGATGAGAGCCTCAGTAACCATACATATACCAACAAGAACAGTTTTTATTGATGACAGTCCATGTCCTGCCGTGGATGAAAATGAGGAACACAACCTTGAAATGTTTCCTGTTAGACAGACTATTATGTCTCTAACTATTTTGTCAGACACCATAGAGTCAAAAGTGGCCGAGGCAAGCCTGGAGGAGGCACAAAAATCAGATCTGTATGATCTTCTTTCTCACCACGGCTCCACTTTTGATGGCCGCCTTGGACACACTGCAATGTCAGAACATGTGATCGATACCGGAACCGCCAAGCCCATAAATCTTCCACCCTATCGCTCATCACCAACCAAAAAGCGTTTGATAGAGGATCAAGTGCGACAAATGCTAGAGGACAACATAATCGAACCCTCCACCAGTCCATGGGCTGCTCCAGTGGTGGTTGTGAATAGACCTGGTTCTGATCCAAGATTCTGTGTGGATTATAGGGGTTTAAACCAAGTCACACAAAAGGACTCCTATCCATTACCACGTATTGACGAATCCCTCGACTTTCTGGCAAGAGGAAAGTACATCTCCACCCTGGATCTGGCTCGAGGATATTGGCAAGTTGCTGTTTCAGAGGACTCCCGACCAAAAACAGCTTTTGTGTCTCACTGTGGCCTTTACCAGTTCCGTGTGCTGCCATTCGGCTTATGCAATGCGCCAGCAACATTTCAAAGGCTCATGAATTCAGTGTTAGCGGGCCTGATCTACAAAACATGCGCGGTGTACCTTGATGACATCGTGGTGGCATCGCCCACATTCGAGCAGCACTTGAAAGATTTGGGGGAGGTCCTGAGCAGACTCGAAGCAGCTGGCCTCACTTTAAAACTGAAAAAGTGCCAGTTCTGTCTGAGTGAGTTCACATTTCTGGGTTATCGCATCACACCGGCAGGCATAAAACCTGACCATGATAAAATCAAAGCTGTCGTTGATTTTCAGTCGCCATCTACAGTGAAACAGGTCAGACAGTTCCTGGGACTCACGGGCTACTATCGGCGCTTTGTCCAGGATTATGCGCGGCATGCTGACCCACTCCATAAGCTCATACAGAAGGACACTGTTTTTCACTGGGACGACAAATGTCAGCAAGCCATGAATGTTTTGAAAGACCGAGTCACGTCAGCTCCTGTGTTAAGATTTCCAGACTTTGCCAGACCCTTCTACGTTCATGTTGATGCCTGTGATCTAGGATTGGGTGCTGCTTTGATGCAAAAAGATGAAGAAGGCCGAGATATTGTGGTCTCGTATGCGAGTCGTTCTCTACACAAGGCTGAAAGACCGTACTCAACCCCTGAAAAAGAATGTTTGGCCGTCATCTGGGCTCTGGAGCACTTCAGGCCATATGTTGAGGGCCTTCACGTGACTGTTTTCACAGACCACAGCAGCCTTAGGTGGCTTATGTCCCGTCCAAACCCCTCTGGCCGGCTGGCTAGATGGTCTTTGAGACTACAAGACTTTGACTTTTCAATTGTCCACAAGCCAGGACAACACAATGCAGTTCCTGATGCTCTTTCCAGGAATCCCCTGTCAAATCCAAGTGACAGTCCTACTGATATCCTGCCAGAACACGCTGTTCTAGGCAGTTTGGACCTCCGTTCCCTGCCCCCAGTGTTATTGTCGGATCGTTCGCACATGAGGCAGCTACAAATGGATGACCCTGTGACCGGTCAGATCCTCAGAGACATTGAATCAGACTCATCAGCTCAAATGGACAGTACATGCCAAGAACAGTATACTGTCTACGACAGTTTGCTGTACTACAGAGACCGAAAGGCTGTGTGCAGTTTACACCCATTAAAGGAACTTAAACTTTTTGCCCCAACATCTCTTCGTGGAACCCTGCTGAGCTATTACCATGACCACCCCACTGCTGGCCATCTTGGTGTTTCCAAAACACTAATGAGACTACGACACAGGTTCTTTTGGCCTGGCATGGCACGTGATGTCAAACGTTATGTCACTTCTTGCTCAGTCTGCCAACTCACAAAACCAAGTCAACAGAAACAAGCTGGTCTCATGGTCCCTATCATGCCCCAAAAACCTTGGGAATACACAGGGGTGGACTTTGTGGGTCCCTTGCCCCGTACTCAATCGGGAAATGCTTATTTGCTAGTTTTTGTGGACTATTTTTCGAAGTGGATTGAGGTGTGTGCAGTTAGAGAAGCCACAGCTCAGGTCGCAGCTACCAAGTTCTTAAGTGAAATATTTGCTAGACATGGTAGCCCCACCTACCTCATTTCAGATAGAGGCTCTCCTTTTGTTAGTGAGCTGTTTGAACACACTGTGTCAGCTCTAGGCTCAACACACAGGCTTACTACAGCCTATCACCCACAAACAAACGCGACAGAGCGCGTGAACAGAACACTCAAAACAGCTATCCGTGCCTATGTGAGTGACAAACACACTGCTTGGGACCGGTTTCTACCACAAATCTGTTTTGCACTTCGCACAGCCCCGCATGACAGCACAGGTCTTAGCCCATCCATGATGTTGTATGGTCGTGAGCTGGACACACCTCTCGATCTGATCACTCAGCCAAGCTGTGATGGACTGGATGACCCAGACGTGCAGTATCCGGAGACTCTGAGAGCCACCCTCAGGGATGCTCATCACCACGCCAGGGCTGCGTTGGACCTCAGCCATAGAAGACAGAAACACTACTACGACTTGAGACGCCGCCATTCTGCCTTTGGGATTGGTGATCTTGTTCGAGTGAAGTCTCACCCAAGGTCGGATGCTTTGGCCAATTTTACAGCTAAACTGGCACCGCTGTTCAAAGGCCCTTTTCGTGTCAGTCAGAAACTAAGCGACGTGAACTACAGACTGATAGATGTTGAAACTGGAGCCGATGCTGGGGTTTTCCATGTCGTGAACATGCAGCCTTTCCATACTTGGGACTCTGCCAACTGCAAGAAGACTGCCGGTGCGGCTGCACAAGTGGATCACATGGACGATGACTTTGAGGACGGTTCTCTTCAGAGTGACGCCGTCCTTGACCTCCCTCCAGGTGATGTGTTTTGTGATGTGCCATATGACATTCAACACTCACAGGTGCCTCTCAGCGCCGGTGAGACCCATGCTGATGAGACTGAGTCTGGCCAAGCTTCAGGTAGTGCTGGCCGTTACAATCTGAGAGCCCGGCGTCATCCCAGGATCACGACTGGTTGGTCAGATCATAAATGGACAAATATCTATCATACTGACAGGCTTGACAGAGTGTAAAGTTATATTTGTTCAGGTTGATATGTGCATGTAATTTTCAGTTAAATATGTTATGTTGAAAATTTTGTGGTTACTAAACAAAACAAACGTGCACACAAAAGCTTTTGATTATTTGGGATGATGGTGGTTTTGCTGTCGCCCATAGTTACATAGGAAGACTTTTGTTTATCCCTTGATTGTCTTTTGGAGGGATTGTGTTCATAAAACGAAGAAGATTTCTACACTCATTTTATGTTTGTTTTTGGAACCCAAGCTGGCTATATGGTTATCCACTGATATGTGTACAGGTGTGATTTGATACCTGCCCCATGTGTGCCTGCAGTTTTACAGCTATGTGTTGCTTTGTTAACTTCTGTACTGGTGTCTATAGTCGTGTGCGGCTGAGGACAGCCTTTATTTACCAGGGGGGCATATGTAACAGTCAGTATACGGATGGGTTCCTAGACATGAGTAGGTATCACCTCAAGGGGGCGCCTATTCCTTTTTTTTGCATTGTACTATACTACAGAGTAAGAACTGTTTTTTTCTCTCTCTCTTCTCTACACCGTCAGTGTACCGCACGTATTGTTCAGAAATAAAGGAACTTTTCTCTCTGCACCGTCACAAGTGGATAGCACTGTTGCCTCACAGCAAGAGGGTCTCTGGTTTGAACCCCACCTGGAGCTTTTATGATCTGTGAAGTTTGCATGTTTTCCTTTAGGGATGGGAATTGAGAACCGGTTCTTGTAGAGAATCACTTCCCAGCAAGTCAATTCCTTGGAATCGTTAGTCTGCTTGCTTAACGATTCCGCTTATTGATTCCATTGACATGAGGACGGATTTACGTGATTACATCACACACACGCCTTATTTGGTTCGTAATATATCCAACAGCCTGAAGACAGAAGCGTCAAGATAAAAGGCATTACAAAATTACGTTCACAGTTTTTCAGCAGCAGCAGTCTGTGCACACGCAGGAAGCGCTAAAAGGCGGCGCTGTTACCGAGACGGTGAGCTCGGATGGAGCGAAAGGAAATGTTTTTCTAGCATCCAGAGCAGCAGCGCTTTTCCCTGTAACCACCTTTTAAACCTTTAACTTGAAACAGCTGGAGGACCTTCATCAACCACCTGATTAGTAAGTAAAGAACAGAGAACTTTGTAGCTGCTCCATCCACTGCTGTTTGTTTCACACAGCAAAAAAACAAACAAAAAAAAACTGCAATATGGAAGTTAAAATATGTTAATCAATGGAATAATCGATAGTTGCAGCCCTATTTTGCTGTACTGCTTTCACTATACTGTATGAATAATGTCCATCTTCTGTAACATTTAGTTGATGATGACTTCCAGAGTCTGGCTGGCTCAGAGGCTGCTTCTCGCACACCTTGCAGTTGTATTTTATGTTAAAATGTTACAATATTAATAGTATTACTTTTGAATGATGAATTCTTATTTTTTTTATACCAGTTTTAATTTTGTTCTACTTTTTTTTTTTGGCCTACTACCCGTTTCCGGTATATTTTATTCACTAACCCAATGAGAATCGATAAGAGAATCGAGAGGGAATCAAATCGATAAGTGATATCGATAATGGAATCAGAATTGCTAAATTCTTATCAGTTCCCATCCCTATTCTCCTTGTACCATTGTGGGGTTCCTACAGGTGCTCTGATGTCCTCTCACAGTCCAAAGACATTCATGCGTGGTTAGAACAATGCACTGTATGAATGTATGGACAAATTTGGCTTGTAGTTTGATTTAAGCATTTAACATGGCTCCTAATTGGTATCTGCAGGACTTTATGAATTACACAGCTGCTCCACAATTGTCTGATTTGAGCATTTTAGGGATAAGCAATTGTAAAGTTGCTAATATAGTGTTCTGGCAGTGTATTAGAAGCCATTTAATGAAAAAAAGCATAGATACTTTTTCTGGGGTGTAGTTGTTGGTGGTGGTATACTCAAATCACTTATAAAAAGTGTTACTAATATTTTGTCGTTAAGATAAATGGTAGTGGTGGTGGTGGTGGGGAGCTACAGCCTCATAAGACAGGATAGGATCTGATGATGCCAACAAAAAATGAAAAAGATCTATAGATGCTGTATGGATAGCATTTATTTTGTTGAGGTACATGTGGCTGCGCGATGGAAAGACAACATAGCAAAGCAGTTTAGTGTTGTTCTGTGAGCCACCTTAGCACCCAAACAAATCCAAAATGAAACAATGATTCCACACTGCTCCTGTTTCTGTCATGTTGAGAAATGTAATTTAAGGCCAGCGAATTCTGACCCCAAGGCTCTACTGTACACAACACTTCCTTCACGAGCTGCGTGTGTTGGATGTGTGTGTGTGTGTGTGTGTGTGTGTGTGTGTGTGTGTGTGTGTGCGAGCATAAAGGCCTGGCAGACCCCAGGTTATTCTCTGTCCCAATAGTGATTTTAGACAGCTGTGTCCCTCCCTTCCTCTGCCCCGGAGGCTCACAGAATAAGCACACATGTAAACACGTGCACTTTCAAACCTAAACTCACAGGGATGAATTCTCTCCTATGTGACACGTCTAAATGGTAATCTCTGAGGATTGCCCACAATCGTTTTTTCTTTTCAAAATTACATTAACAGAAGCAAATTTTCTATTTGCCCAAAGAGGGAAGCTTAAAACGAATCCTTGTAGAAAAAAAAGGAACTACCTTTTGCGACTGACGTGTCTTCCGCTGCACGGGCGATTGGTTTGGATGCTTCAAACACTAAAAATCCAAACTTGGACGAGCCACACAACAGAAAGATTTACAGTTTGCAATAACTTTCTGATCTCTGATAAAAAGCAGCTCACAGCTGCTTTAATAAGCTTTTCATTGTCAGGTCTCCGAGACATTGCTCCCATAAAACAGTTCCAAATGTGCCAGCTTAATGAAGAAATTTGGATATAAAAATATTCAGTAATACGGAATAAGAGGAACTGCCCAGCCTTTTTTAATGTTACTATTGAAAAATTAAAAAAATCATTCACTAAACAGTGGGTTAAGCCACAACAGCTACATCCTCCTTTTCAGTTTAAGGTAAAAATGCAGTAATAAATACCAGGATTTATGAAATCATTATGTTGTTATGTGGCTTAAGTGGAGGTCACATTTACACATTTCCAATCAGAGAATCATATTCAAAAAGCAAGAGAGATGCTGGCTGCTGGACTGTGGATGTGTACTTGTTTCCTATATTATATTTTAAGGGTTAAAAAAAAAGGCTTGAGTAGATAATGATACAACAAAAACACACACAAAAAACTGTTAAAGTTCACCCTCGGTTCTCACACTCACCATTTAATGTTAGTCCATCTTTATAGCTTTATGTGTGTGAGTCTAAAACCTGTTTCTGGCTCGCTCTGCCTGCCTGTCTCTATGTGTTGTTTATCCAGACAGGGGACCCTCTGTGTGATCTGGGCCTAGGCAGGGTCTCGCTATGGTTAGTAAGGTCATGGCAAGCCAAGTTACAGCCTAATTAGATTACTGCACACATCCTGCTTAGAGGCTACACACACATATACATACACACACAGACACACACACACACACAGAAACATGCAGCCAAATTCACACATGTACAAAGAAAGACCCACACACATTTTCCCTGCATGTTTTTGTGTGTATGTGTAGACAGGAAACGAATGGACCTAGACTGCAGCTGACCCTTTAAAGGCCCTGACCAGGGTATAGCTCTGGAACATCTGCAGGTCAAACACACACGCATGCACACAGTTACAGAAGGACACTTCCTGTCCATGTTACAAAGATGAGCAGCGGCTCTTCTTTTACAATAACACCTTTCTTTTCTCTGCTTCTCCTCCACACACACAGCGATGCTTTTTGTAATATTTGCCAATCACTCCTCAGCAGAATGCAGATTAGCAACAAAGAATAAATAAGTAAGATATAAGTGTTATGTCTCGGTATCCCCGGTGTTTGAATCTAAATGGCAACACAAAAAGACGAAAAAGTGAAAATAAATTAACATGAGGCAGACGACACCTGCTCAAGAACGCAGTGGCAACCAGTGTTGCTTTTCACATGGACACCATCTGGAAGGGCTGAAATGGCTGAGAAGTGACACAAAACTGCTTCTCTAATGTTTGAATTAGAGGATACTAAATGGTTACAGGGAGATTCTTCAAGCCTAGAACCTTATTTCAGACTTCCTTGTAATTACTGTAATATAACATTTTCTTTCGCTGAAATTCGGCAGCGATGCAATTAGGTGAAGCAAAAATGAGCAAACAGACAACTAAGTGTAGTATTTGGCAATTATTTGGAAGTGAAAGCAAAAGCGAATGTCATTTTAGATAATGCGCTATAAATATAAAACCCAAACAACAACAGTAATAACAATAACCATGTTTTTAAAATGCATAGAGAATTGTCTTTAGTCAAATATGCTTCTTTTCAAAAGAGCACTTTAGGGTATGAGTACACCTGACAAGTAAAACCTCCCATAACCAAACTAAGTTTTGAAACCCAGGGTGAAACTATCACGCTTGGTCACTCAAAATGAGCGGTTGGTGTGACAAAAAGGTGAGGCAAAGGAAATGTCCCACTAATTTTCTTCTTGTTGTTGTCTATAAAAATCAAGCAATAAAGAAATCAATTTAAAAGAAGAGAGCAGTTAACCCCTTCACGTCCATTAGGCCAATCCCAGATGCCATAGCGCAAGAAGACGGGAACACCCTGGACAGGTCGCCAGTCTGACACAGAGACAGACAACCATTTGCACTCACATTCACACCTATGGGCAAGAATCACCAATTAATCTAACCCCACTAATTGCATGTCTTTGGACTGTGGGAAGAAACCGAGTACCTGGCTGGTGCGGCTTATTTACACTGAAGGTGGCCTTTGGCATCTTCTGATCTGTTTGTGTTATTCGCAACTCTTAAATTTCCAGTGAAGAAGGTAACTGGTCTGAAAGGACACCCCCCCCCCCCCCTTTCCTTTACCTAGCCAAATAGTTTTTATTGCCTTTATCCAAATGGCAAGTGAATGCAAAGTACAAGGCAAGTAAAAACAAAACAAAGAAAAAAGTTGACATTTTCATCATAAATGAGCAAACACACTGCCAGTGCAGACTGTATCGTACAGATCACAAGCTGTCAACATTACATTAAATGCATTAGCTGCCAATCTCCCCGAGGATCGTCACAAAGATGCTGACTGCATTTACAGGTGCGATCTACCCACAGACTGCAATGCAGCACACGCTCACCTGGACGCCATGTCAGGTTTGTTCAGCTTTCCACCTGTAAATCAGTCTTTCGTTAAACTGGATTTATTATGAAAGGATTCCTTTTGTAAACGTTCTGTTGTGATTAAATTATTTGTAGTGTGGCTGTAATTGTCTTGTCTATTCCTTGCAAATGAAGAACTGGATAATGAACTATAAGATTACAGGATGTCTTATGTGTAACTTTGGGGTCCAAAGAGCTCAGTAAGTGAGATAACAGGGTTATATACAATTTCCTATTATTGGCCCAAAGAGAGTGACTTCTGCTCGTATATTTATTGGGTTTTATAACATAAAATGTTTTAACCATTTTAGAGCAACTCATTTATCAGTGATTGTATTGATGGAAAATGCTTTAAGGGTCAGTCTGAATCATGAACACACAAGTTGTGGTAACATGATTTGGTCTCAATGCCAAAATTGCTGCAAAGCTTCCAACCCTTCTCCTCGACTTGGTGTATTTAAGTAGATGGGAACTTTTTTTTAAAAAATTAGAATAAATATACAAATAAATAAATACATGACTATGAAAAATCAGTTTCCATCCACTTAAGCAAACAGTCCTTTGTCTGACAAGCTCCTGTCTCGCTTTGCCCTCTTCCTTCATCCCTCCTTCTGCCACATGCTGCAGAGCGACCAGTCCTTAATTGTTGCTGTAATCAGTGTGATTCATATTGCCTCATTAATATGCGTGTTGTTCACACAATCTTCCCACATGTCTCCTCACTAATGCATTCCTTCCGTCCTGTGCCACTCCTCTCTCCATCTCCTCACTTCCCTTTTTATCTCTCAATCCACTGTCACATTCCCCTCTTTTCTCACATTTCCATCTTATTATTTCATCCACTTACATGACCCCCCCCACCCCCCCGCGCGCTTCTTGTTCACTGATCACACATAAATTAACATTGAAGGCTTCCATAATTGCTTACGTAAAAACTCACACTAATGCACACAGTGCTCCGTATTTAACGGGCCTAATTTTATTCCCCTGCACCTTATCACCCACCCCACTAATACACACAGTTTTTATGTTAAATGATTGATGTCTCACCACACCACATTTTCCACTTCATTAATAAAAAATGGTGTCTTTATTTATTAATGGCTAATATACATATACTTGTATTTATGATTCAATTAGGGCAGCGATAGAGTGGCAGTCAGGACATATAAGAGGAATTTAATGTTTAAGTTTTAAGATCTAAGTGGTTGGTTATACAGCCATATTGAGGTATAGTTCCTCATGCCATGGAATACGGGAAAACAGTGTGAGAAATTCTGTGCATTACTGCATGTAGAGATTTGTAAATGGCAATGAATGCAGTTTATTTATATATGAAGTTACATAAAATTGTTGGATTAAAACTGAGCATAGCATGTAGTCCTCAGCAAATTGAGAACCAGTTGGTAGAAATTAAAAGCCTTACTGGATTTAAAATGTACCGAACTTGCTTTAAAGGTCACCTTCTCAGACCTCTACACGCTGAGATGGCTTTCTGGAAGTCCTGTTCTGACCACTTGCACTGTGAGCTCTGCAATTTCACAACAGACCTCAAACTTTTGAAGAGAGTTAACATAAACTTCTATAATGTCGCGTAGAAGAAATCACTGATGATACAGTAGATCCCTTCTCCGTATACCAAAGTATTCTAGAGGTAAAAATGAGGTCATCTGCCTCACCTAAAGCTTGGCCAAAAATGGGTCAGCCAATAGGCCAACAGGACAGGTATGGCAGGCACACCAGAAAAAATGAAAAGAAAAAAGAATCAAGGTGTTGCAATGGCCCAGTCAAACCTCAGACCTCAACCTCACTGAAATACTGTGCAAGAGTTGAAGACTGCTGTGCAAACGTGAGTGACCCCCAACTTCAATGAACTGAAGAAATGTTGTCAAGAGGAGTGGACCAAAATGTTTCCACAAAGCTGTGAGAGACTGACAAAGTCACACAGAAAACAGTTACTTCATGTTATTGCTGCTAAAGGCTAAGGAATCCAGAGGGGTACTTAGTTTTTCATAGGAGTACGTAGAGTCCTGTGAAAACTTTTTTTTTCTCGTGACTGTAAATCTTAGACTACACTCATATATGGAGAGTCTGTTCACTTCCTTATTTATGCTATAATCCTGAAAAGGAGCGCAATTCATCTAGAAGACACCAGTAAAATAATCCCCAATGAAAAGGAACTATACAAATAAAATAATACACCTAGAAACACCTTATCCCTGTCTTACAAATGACTGTAAAACACTATAATACTAAGTCCTCAAAGGAGGGCAATATTATAGCCCATAAAATCCAAGCAGTTTACTGGTGTATGATGATTGGTTAAGGATTCACAATTAGAAAAAGGCAATAAGACATCTACAAAAATATAGAAAATATAATGAAAATTGCCAGAATATTTTTTTCCCCCAAGAAAGTTACATCATAGAGAGATGTGCATATTAGTGTTGAGATTGTTGGGGGCTGTTATTCAGTCAGTTGTTGGAGTTGACAACTTGTATATTTACAACAAGACTTGGGTTTGCACATGTATGACTGTAACAGAGAAGATGATATTTAAACTTTAAAGAAGCACTGATCTGACTAATGATGTTTTGGTCTTAGCCTTAAAGGGGCTCATGACCAATCAGAGCAGTGGTAGTAGGTGGCAGTATGAGGTAGTGGTGTTTTACTCTGCAGTAAAACTATCTTGACATAACAGTATCACACATCGTGCTGGGCAGTATACCCAGCATGATGTGTAATAATGATACTTGAAGAAATTTAGATAATGCTGTGAGAAGAAACACTGGGCATCACTGGAGTCCAACTAAAACCAAAAAAGAAGAAAAACTGACTTTAATGCAGCCGTTCAACTAGCTCAATAATAGAAAACATAAAATCAAAACATTTACAAGTTAAACAGTTTTAAATGTTCCTCATACTAATAGTTTTTCAGTTTAAACTGTTGTTACATTTTTGTACATCAAAACTATAAATAATTGTTATCTTTAATCCCTATTATGTAAAACACGCTGCTGGAAATGAATACATTTGAGTTAAACCCTCTGATGTCTGTGTCATCAGCAGTGACGACCCCAAACCGAACACTAATCCTAACTCCAACCCATGGCAGTCGGACTATGTTATGTCATTTTTGGTTTTATTACATTGTTCCCATCAAGGAACAAAGAAAATTCATCAGTCTAACTGATACACATCAAAAACGATTTCATTTAAAAACAAAAAACATTCAGCTTTGCCTTTCCCTTCTTGACAGCCAGCAGGTCATCAATGAATTAAGATGAACGTTGGATTTTAGTTTTTTAGTTTTACCAGATTTCTTTTATTTGGAAGTTCCCAAAAGAAAAGAAAAAAAAATGAAAACGATGGACAATAATGATACTGAAACTACCCCAAACCCTAGCCCACCAATCAACTGGCGGATGTTAATAACAGTGTTAATAACCACATTATTATCAAACTCTATTAACCTTATAAGGTCCAAACAATCGCTGATAAAGACACTAGTCCTAGCCCCAAACCCTATGTGGGAGACAAGTTAGAGTTAGTTAGAGTTAGCGCCTATGATGGCTCAGTGGGTTGAAGTATGGGGGAATCATCTGTAGCAAGCTGTGGTAACTTCACTTCAGAGGGGTAAAGCTTACTGGCATCTACCTTGTGTTTAGTCTCTTAACACCCCAATGATGCAAATAACATGGCATTGTAGACACAGTTAGGTGGTGGGGGCGTACTACATAATACAAGAAAAAATAAAGGATTCTTTATACTTTTCATAGCAAAATAATACATGAATATTAGTCAGGCAGTAGATAAATGCAAAAATCCACAGTATGAGTTAGTACATGTTCATATATCAGGAATATGGCATTTTTCTTGTTATATCTAACAGCCTTGTCTGTAATGCAAAATGCACACACACACACACACACACACACACACACACACACATTTACTAACCTCGTAAATCAAGTCCCAAAGAGGACACTCATTTGCTTGAACCATTACTGTTGGGCAGTATTGGCTACTAAATTAGCCTTTATTAGCGTTTTTTTTTTGTAAATGTGTGTGCATAAGTGTGTGTATCTGGCCGCTAACCTAATAGAAGTCAGTATAACCCTGCTGGCAGAGACAGGGCTAATAGAAAGATAATGAGTCCGTCCATACTCACGCCTCTATTAAATCTCCCCTTAATACTCTCTCCCTGGAACAGCGGGTGTATTAGCCCGCTCCTCCTTTATGACTGCAGCGTTATGAGAAAAGTGAGCCATCAATGAATATTCATGGTCCAACTGAGCTAAATAGCGAAAAACCATTTGTGTTTATGGTGAGAAGTATATCTAAGGCCAAGCTTTTATAAAGGGTGATGGTGGTGATAGGAGGTTTGGTAGTAATGTCTCGGCAAGAGTTAAAATTATGCACTTAGTGGAAATACAATTATCCTTTTTTTTTTTTTAGAAATAATTATTTATGTAGGCATATAACTTGGAGGGATAACGGTTGTCCATTCACCCTTTGGTGCCATTGGGAGGGAACGAGTTACCGTTTATCCCGTGAGTTTCAAGTCATTCTTGGTGAAGACCTTAATTCTAACTGTATGCCATCATTTTACATGTTGTCCTCCTAACTCTTGGCAATCTGATGCACATTAAAACTATTTACTTTTTTAAAATGTCCTCTTGCTTCAAATTAAAAATGGTTCAATAAAAAAAAAATGTCAAAACATGCAATTAGAAAATCAACAAGGAAGTAAATTTTTTATTTCAAAGAAATTAAATAAAATATAAGGTGACAAGTAAATAAAATGAGTATAAAATATTTCAGTCAAAAGAGAATAAAAGGTAGGGTTTGTTATTTTTTTTTTTTTAATTAAGTTCATTTATAGGTTCATCATTTTATTTTTAGGGTTTACTAGAATAGGTTTACATGTTCAATGTAAACTGTTAATTTTAATGTTTAAAAAATATTTCCTGTGGCTCATTTTTCTCACTCTGTGAAAGGTTCAGTTTTTACAGCGGGGCTAACAAAATCCACCAATTCCACCTTGCGTGTTCTAACAAGTCTCAGACATGCTGATGCACTATTTTTAAAATAGTGCATCAGCATAGAAAGACTTATATAGACAGTAAACATCAATAGCTGGGCAGTGCTAGTGAGTTTGTATTAAAGGCAACTGCTTGGGTTCTGTCAGCATGAATCTGGCCATCAGGTTTATTTTACTCATTGAACGTGATGACAAAGCCTCGCTCCTAAACAGCAACCGCCGTGGTCTGAAAAAAATTATAAAACATTGTGTCACTGTAGCAACAACCAACAAATAACCTTGGACCACCCCACTGGCTTGAGCTGAGGATATTTACTTCCATTGACTTCGCTCTTATTTTGCAGTGACGTGCTCTAAATGACAAAATACGAGTTTCCTTTTCAAACCGGAGGGTTTTATGACACTAAAATACAAAAAAATACACAAATTCGGGTTAATGGATTTGTCCCTAAAACACCTTGGAGCAGCCATGTGGCTTTTGTCTGACATTACCCATGCTTTAACACTGAATTAACAGCATGAGCCATGCACGCTCATATTCACGCAGTCTGCATGGCACAGTCTGTCTCTTTCTAAACTCACACATATGAATGCATGAATACAAACCTCACTGAGAAAAGCACACAAAAATCCAGGCAGTAAGTTATTTAGATACGCGTTGGGGATGAGGATAATGTGATGTCACCTCTAATACCCAGATAGAACGCAATGTCCCTGCTGGTGCCTTCCCTTTACATGTAAGAACAGCAGAGGAGGTACATATGAATGACAATGCGGCTTGTGACAGTGCAGGCTGACTTATTGGGGATATATAGTGCAGGCCGGGCCAGCTTCATTCACTCTGTTGTGTTATTTACCCTTATTTTTCTATTACCAGTGCATTTTTATTACAGAGGGAAATGGGAAGATGTAATTGCCTACCAGGTATCTGCTTGCATTATCAGGGCTAGGATGGCATTAACTATAAAAAGATAAAGGACATTATGCTGCCATATTGTGTACCGTGTGGGGTGTGGGTTTGTTGGCGGGCGATATGTCCAGCGAGCGTTTTTGAAAGTGTGTTTTCAAGCGTTTGTGTGTGCGTTGATTTATTCATACTACACAGCATGCGGTTTATGACAGATAGGATATACAAATCTATTCTGAGGTTAGAATCAGATATTTGACCAGACAATGGAATAAGCTGCATCTCCAGAAGTGACCTGCATAAACCCTGTGTGTGTATGTGTGTGTGTGTGTGTGTGTGTGTGTGTATCTGTTCATGTCACTGGAAGTACTTTAGAAAATAATTCACAGTGCAATTTAAGTTCCTTTGCATTAAAAGGAGATGTGTGCCATGTGCAGAACTGCATCTTTCAAACAAACTCAGTCGGGAGTGTAACAACGGAAAGCCAATGTTTTATTCTTTCTCCATTCCTTTCTTTCTTTCTCTCTGTCTGCTTCAGTCTGGCTATGTGGGCACAGACAAAGTCAAACTGCTGCTCGCACATATTTGGGTGGCTATTTAATTAAAAGTGGATTACAAGAGTGTTGGGTAAACAAAGATCAGATTAACAAATAGGCCGTTGCTGCTTTCCCATTTGCTAATGCAAATTTGACTTGACGATGGGATTGGTCGTGCAGAAGAACAGCTCTGCCACTCCGGCAGAATATTAAGACCCGGTCTGGAGCTCAAGTTAAGTCGGGACGACTCGCAGAAGTTGGCTAAGCCCCCATCCTTATGCCCAGTGTGTTCGTCTGTGTGTGTGTGTGTGTGTGTGTGTGTGTTGTTTTTCAAAACACTATTCCTCATTTCTTATATGAGAGGTGTGGCTCTTGATTTTGAATAATGCAGTTTACGCAACAGATGATGAACATTTTGTATTTTTTTTAAGAAACCTCAAAAATATTTTAAAATGGGAAGACAAATGAGACAGCAAAGACCACATTTCACCCCCCCAATCCAAAATATCTGTTCAGTACTGAGCTGTTTTACTGCATATCTTCACTTTCTGTGGTTAATAAGGACAAACTCAATAGTAAACATGGCAGTAAGATTGCAGGTCAGCAAAATAATATGACACCACTTTGGGAGTCCTGGGTGGTGGGAACAGGACAGCGGTACAGGGTACTACCTATGCAAACATGTCTTGCCACAGAGGACTCTTACACCTTGCAGCATACTGTAACTCTGTTGAACACATTCAGATGATATATAATATGGGTGTCACTTGCACATAGTTGCATTAGATTTTTGCTGACACTGCTGCAGCACTTCTTTGTTGTTAATGTCCGTGACTGTGATGTCTTTGTTGTATTTGTGTGACAGTGGCCACGAGACACAAAAACAAATCAGATATTTGGGGAAGAACTGGGGAAGTCTTTCTAAAAGTGATTGTGTGATTGGGGTCATTGCAGTAACTTAAATGCAAATGAGAATTAAGTTCCTGGTTTGCAGAGAACCCATTACCACCCTCAAGAAACCCTTGAACCACCTTGAGGTCTGTCAGGACTCCTGAGCTGCACTGACTGAAATGTAAGGCTGTGTAAATGTACTTCTCTTATGATTGTCCACTTTGTCCCCTTTATTTTACAGCTGGGTTTTGGGTGAAAATTGAAAAATTATGATGAGAAAGCTACTTTTACCAACCAGCTATTATAATCCAGAAAATGTGTTGAACTGACAAAAATCCAGCTGTCCCATGACACTGGAAAGCCTCACTAGGGATATTGTTACCCTAACATAGCCCCCTTGGGCTGAATTCCACCTTGTTCAGTTGCACTGGCTGTCGGGTTAAATCAACAAAGCAGTTTCAGAAACTTAAAAAATATTTTGTGATCACACATACTGTATATAAAACATGAATTTAGCCACTTTGATGTTAATCATTGGCTTCCATATGAAACTAATTACTGCACTGTATGGGTGCAAAAAGCTCCATAACTAGAGCTCCTTGAATGTGCTGTAGCTCATAGAAGGGTGTACCATTTGCTCAATGATTCCATTAAAGTTCACTTAAAAGGGAGGTTTAGCAGACAGCAGCTGTTTACAATGGCCAGTGTTGGTACACATCAGTCAAAGTGGTCATTCCCCCACTTTTAGACCTTAACTGCATCCAAACGGGTTACAAAAGAAAAAACAATAAAACTATTTTTATAAAGTAGATGGCAATCATTTTTTGTACCAGCCTGTAAATATTATCATTTTAACGTGCTTTTAGAACAAGTCTCAAGTGGCCAGTAGAGATTAGATGTTAGATAATTTTGATTTTTGGCTTTGTCTTTCAGCATTAAAGGTGGCCACTTGTGTGATTATGAGACCAAGTGAAAAGTCAGCTGATTATTGAAAATATAACAAAGGAGGTCTCTTTTTTATGCTGGTCAATACATACTTAAAAAGAAGCTTAACCTCAAACTTTAAGGTAGTACTAGATTAAAAGTTGTGGCCTGACATAACCATATTACCATACTTAGTGCCAATCTAGTAATCAAGTGTTTTTTTATATGTAAAAATGATAATTTACCTGCTAGTATAAAGAGATTATTCTTATTGTGAAATAAAAAGTCAGAGGATGAAACACCTCTAGGATTCATCATGTAGCAATAATGAATGTTGTGTGTAAAAAAAAAAAAAAAATCATGGTGTTCCATCCAACATTTGCTGACACCTGTCATTCTGGACAGCACTGATGCTCCTTGGGCATCAATACTCTGTCTCGCATGGCTAAATAACTTGTTTTTGCACATGATAGCACGAGACACCTCTAAGATCAACTACTGGACCTGATTTAGATATGAGGCTACAGTATATGGCCCTCCTCATAAACCTCTCTGTCTAGCTAGACTGTCATCATCGTTGTCTTTATTTCTTACTTCTTATCTCTTCCCATTTTTTCTCTCATCCTCCACATCCCTCACACCTCCCTGCCCCATGTGTCCCAGAGTTTTGGACACGATTCGACCTTGCCGTGATAGACTGTTGCTGTGTTCATTCCTCTTTTTCAAGACACCTCTCACCTCCCCGGTCACTGGAGAGCGAGGGAAAAAGAAGAATGAAGTGAAGTCAGAGGAGGAAGGATAGATTTATTGACTCGAAGCTCAGGCTCAGGTCGATGCATCAGTGTCTGGATCATGGTGGATGATGAGGCCTCTGGGTGTCAGGGACAACTTCATACAGGCCAGGGGCCTAGCATTTATCTGTTCAGTGCTCCCTATAATCTATGCAAGTCATTCTTTTATAGGTAGGTAGGTTGTGGTGATGTTCTTTGGGGTGGATATAACATAACACAAACCTTAACTAACACTAGATGGTTCACTGGATGCTACTGTAAGAGATTAAAGAAACTTGAACCTTCTTTTCTCTCCATTAATGATATTTGAGACATTTCAATGGAAAACTTTCACTGCCACCAACTGCTAAGGTCTTCACAGCCCAAGACTGGAATATTTAATTGAACACATTGTGCTAGAGCAGTGATTCCCAAAGTCAAGAATGCTGAAGCCCACTTAAAAATCAGAAAATCCCTCTTGTCACTTGGACACAAACTTCAATACAAGAGCAGTAAATTTAGGTCAGAGTAATGAGCAATATCATAAACCAATATATATCAATATGTAACTATGCATACTTGTACGTAATTTCAAACTGAATTTTTCTTATTACTGTGGCCCCTCTGCAGTATCTTCACAGCTCACCAGGGGGCTGTGGCCCACACTTTGGGAACTAGAGTGTGAGAGGATATGTCTAGTAGAAACACCTGTTGGCTGCTTGTTTTTTAAAACAGGTCTCATAAGACAATTAGCAGCATTATTAATTTGTGAAAAACCACCATGCTAGCTTGACGTGAAATGTACATTTTGGCCACTGTCTGTCTGAAATTTTGCAGTATTAATTATTGGAACCCCAAACCATGATCCCTCCAAATCAGGTGCCTAAACAAATAAATAAATGTAATTCACCCAAAAAACTGTTTCAAAGAATTTCAGCTGCGATTGAACTGTATGAGTAAGTTGAATGGGTGACATATAGTAATACTGAAAATATCAATAAGCTGTTGGGGTGGCTGTAGCTCAGTAGGTAGAGCAGGTCACCTACTGATCGGAAGGTCAGCGGTTCGGTTCCTGGCGACTCCAGGCTACATGCCAATGTATCCTTGGGCAAGATACTTAACCACAAGTTGCTCTCCGACCGTCCCGTCGGAGTATGAATGTGTGTGAATGTTAGCCAATTAAAAGCGCTTAGCTTAGTAAACATGGAAGTGCTTGTATGAATGGGAGTGCATGGGTGAATGTAAAACATGTTGTATAAGCGCTTTGAGTGCTCATACTGAGTAGAAAAGCGCTATATAAGAACTAGTCCATTTACCATTTGATTTAAACACACCAAAACATAGTATCCTCCAGTAGAATATCCACTAGTGGTGACTACAGAGTTATTGAACTCATCAATGGTAAAACTTAGGCATTGGGAGGTTTGGTTAGACAATTCATCCATTTTCTTCCACTCTTTCAGGGTGGTGAAGAGGCCAGCCACTATTTGAAGGAAGCTCATTTCTGCCACTTGTATCTGTGATCTCATTCTTTTGGTCACTACCCAAAGCTCATGACCATAGGTGCAGGTGGGGATGTAGATCAACTGATAAATCGACAGCTTCGCTTTTACATGCAGCTCTCGCTTCACTACTTTCCACATCACTGCAGCCACAGCCCCAATCCATCTATCAATCTTCAGCTCCACTCTCCCTTCGCCCATGAACAAGACCCCAAGATACTTAAACTCCTCCACTTGGGGCAGCAACTTTTCCCTGACCTGGAGTGGGGGGCGCTTCACTCTTTTCCAGGTGAGGACCATGACCTCAGATTTAGATGTGATTTAGAGGTGTCTCATAGCTAATGCTTCACGCTCAGCTGTGAACTGCTCCAGTGCAAGCTGGAGGCCACCACCTCACCACATCCTCTGCAAAAAGCAAAGATTAAATTCTGAGACTACCAAGGTGGAAGCCTTCAGCCACTTGATTATGCCTAGAAATTCTGTCCATAAAAATTATTAATAGAATCGGTTAAAAAGGGCAGCTCTGGTGAAGTCTAACACCCACCGGAAATGAGTCCAACTTATCGCAGGCAATACAGACCAAGCTCTCACTGCAATCACCACCTCAGTCTGCCAATCCAGAGGTGCTGCCCCAGATTTTTACATGATGTTGTAGAGCCATGTCAACCAAGACAACCTCAACAATGATGGGGAACATGGTCATCCGGACTCATAGTCCTCAGCCTCCTTCAGAATGCTGTTGAAGTTCTGCCGGAGGTGAGAACTGAAGATCAGGTGGACTGGGGCCTCTGCCAGGTATTCCCAGTGTACCCTCACTATACATTTAGGTGTCCCAGGTCTGTCCAGCACCCCACCACCACCACCACCACCACCTGATCCAACTCACCACCAGGTGGTGATCAGTGGACAAAAACCATCATCGACCTAGGGTGTATTGGTGCCACGTGCAGTTATGGACATCCTTATGTTTGAACATGCCGTTCCTCCCAATCACGTCCCTCTAGGTCTCACTGTTGTTGACCACATGAGCACTGAATTCTCCCAGTTGAACGACGGAGTCACCGGATGGAGCATCCTCGAGTACACACCCAGTGACTACAAAAAGGCTGAGTACTCTGAAGTGTCATTCAGTGTACAAGTGCAAACAACAGTCAGGAGCCACTCCCTGGCCAAAAAGGAGAAGGGAAATGAATCTCTTGTCCACCAGTGAAAACTCCGACGTACAGGCAACAAGCTGAGGGGATAAAAAGATATCCATCCCAGCCCGCTGCCTCTCACCGAGGGCAACTCCAGACTGGAAACAAAACCAACCCAACTCCAGGAGACTGGTTTCAGAGCCCAGGATCCTTCCCCACCAGAGAGATGACATTCCATGTCCCAATCGCCAGGAATCAGTCTGCCAGGGCTTCCGCCCTTGGCTGCCACACATTGCACCTGACCCTCTTGTGGGTGGTGGGCCTACTGGAGGGCAGGCCCATGTCTCTTCTTCAGGCTGCACCCAGCCAGGCCCTCTCCATCGAGCAATCACCTTAGGCCTGGCTCCAGTGTGAGACTCCCAGTAACCCTATTCCTGGCTGGGTAAACTGTTCCCTCGATCTCTCTTTCATAAGGATCGTCTGAATCGTGTTGTCTAGACCCTCACCCATGACCTCACCCACGCCCTACCAGGCAACAAAAGTTCCCTGACGAAATCGTCCCTGGGACACACAAATTCCTCCACTATGATAAGGTAGTGATTTGTGGTGGTGATTAAGTAAATTATCATTAGTATTTAGATTTTATGAAAACCATGATATTTTCTTGACTTTAAACACAGTGCTGTTTCGCACCATCCCCACAAAAGGATTCTGGGTCATCAAGTCAATGCAAGTTAATTATTTATCAATAATAAGGAAATTTAATTGGGAATGGACTTTATGTTTTAATACTAATACAGTACTAGTATTACTACTAATAATTAAACATTAAAAAATCATTACATGGTAGGAGAATTTGAACACTTTGTACACCTCATCCAGTCTCCTAATGCTGACAACAGGGCAGAATACTTTATGCGTGCAATCCAGAGATTACACAGCACTTTAATGAAATTGGGAAAACAATGTAGCTATATAGGAAGATACCAAAGGAAAAAAAAAAAAACATTTATATCTTTTCAAATTATTCTTCAAAGACATGCAGTATTTCTGACATTGTTTGCAGAGTTTAGTTTGGCTGAAAAAGGCTCATATGAAAAGGTCAGGACCAGTGTTGCACAGAAGGAGGGCTCAGTGTACTGAATAATACAGGAGATGATGTTATGGGGGGCACATGACACCTCCTCCCATAATGCTAACATGTTTCTGTGGTATTTTAGTCTCTGGCAGAACAGGGATAGTCCATCTGGGTTTGCTGTATAGTCCTAGTTCTGCAAGGACAGGACAGGACAAGACACAAAGTTCAGGATCTTCAGATAGACGTGATATGCTAGAGGAAGGAGGCAGAGGGTAAAAGGAGAAGAAGGAAGAGGAGAAGTGGAACAGAAGGGAGAAAAAAAATAAGATACACATTAGAGTGAGTAAACCTGTGCAGGAGGAACTGAAAAAATGACAAAAATAGAAAAGGGAAAACGGGCAAAGAACAGCAAAGGTGGCAGGAAAGCTTGGAAAAGTGAGAAGGCCAGAGAGAATATGACGAGGTAGGAATAAAGGGAAAAGGGAGAGATGAAACTGAAAGAAGAGATGGATGTGATATTGAGTTTCATATTTAAGACCATGACTCAGGAGTAAAGAATAGAATGACTAGAGTAGGCAAAAATATGTTCATTTTGTTGGCCATTGTTTTTGGCAATGTTGAAATTGTGCTAAAATGTTGGTGTTTTAACTATTACTAGTTCACATTTTCATTGCCTAATTGTAACATCTACTCCTACCAGTAGCAGTTTATAAAGGGATAAAATTAATGCTGTGCAGAATTGAGTTCAGCTTATTGGTGCGGCCTTCCACAACAGTCCCAGTTTCTCATGTGGTCCTTTTGGAAAATTAATTGTCCATCCCTGCTATTATCAATAACATGTGTTTCTAATATTAAATACGGAGGGGAGAAAATTAACTTTCTCTTAGCATTTGGATTCATCTGATGACTGGCCATTACAAATACTGGGAAGGACAGATTTCCATTTTTCATATATGTGCTGTTACCAACAGCAGTTATGCACTTAGTTTAGACAGTCACATAAAATGAAGTAAAGACAAGCAGTTAAGAATGTTAAGCGAAGGAGAGAGGATGATGAGGAGAGTAAATGCTGTTGAAAGAAGAAGAAGAGAAAGGAGGGTTAGAGGGGACAGAGGGCCATGCTAGGCAACTCCTGCCTGTCATACTGCGTCATAGTCACAGGAGTGTGCGTGCGTGTGCGTGCGCGCGTGCGCGTGCGTGTGTGTGTGTGAGAGAGAGAGAGAGAGAGAGAGACTGTCCAATATAAAATGTTATTTGTAGTGGTGTTTTATTCCTTACAAGTGTGTGTGTGTGTGTGTGTGGTTTGGACTGAGGGCACCAGACGGGCAGGAGGGTAATTTGGTTTGGCACTAATGCAGGGCCGAGGATCTATGCTCTGGGTGAGAAAAATGTCTCTCGCGAACACTTACACTCATACCCACTTTTTCCAGTGTAATCAAAATGGACGGTTCACAGAAACTCTGCAACTTCCTGTCTTACTTCACAGCCTCTCAGTCCAGCTGTACATGTGTGGCTCCACATATGCTGTGTTTTATGGGCCACCTAATTGCATTTTATTTCAAAAAAAAAAAGTGTGCACTTTGTATTATCACAACGCATACAAACACTGAGTGTGTGCAGGTATTTTTATACAGAATACTATGTCTGCAGTTGAGGTCATGCTTTTGCTTACCTATAGTTGTGTATTTGCACATGGATGTGTAGCTCTGTGTGTGGCCACACATTTTAATTTGGGCAGGTGGCTGTGTGAGGGCCTCGCACCGTGTCAGAGCCGCTCTTCATCCTCCTCTCCCATCCTTCCGCTTGCACCGCAAGCAGGGCGATTATAGCTTTGCCACCGTCACCCTGTTTACACCTTACGCCGCCACCAATTACCAAGTTTGACACCTGAGCTGTCACCCAGGGTTGGGGTGTAGGTTCGTGGATGTGGTGGGATGAGGTGGTACTTTGGGTGGCAGATTCACACCCTTGGTGATACTGTCACAGTTTTACCTGTGAACGGATACACAGGGAGCCGGGGGCGGGGGCTGTTTGGTTGGACAATAACTTAATGTATTTTGTCTGAATGCAAACAGAAAATTTGATTTCAGTGCATCTGATATATTTCTTTATATGCATATTTCTTTTTATTTTTTTTAACCATGCACATTTCACAAGATACATCACAATAATAGTAATGATCAACTTTATTTATGCATTATATCATAGTGGAAGAAAAAAAAAATACCACCACATAAACTAGTGCTCAACAGGTTAGCACAAACTGCCAGCTCTGACGCTCATGGTTTCTGTTTGATTTCATTTATTTATGCTTCAATGACATAGTCACATTTATAGAATCAAAGATGTTTGTCAATCTAGTTCTTGTTCACAATAAGGAGAAAACTGCAATGCAAATATATTGTATTTAGAGGGAATGCATTTCTGTGACTAACTGAAAGACACAGTAGTTTTAAGAACTTTATTTAACCAGGAAGTGAAACTCTTTTGCAACATTGCCAACCCAGACTGGCAGTGCCAACATAGCATGTTTTTTGATATACTAAAAATTCCTGCACAGGCACAGGAAGACCATACAGCTGCGACTTAGAAGGCCTGAAATTCCTGCGTATGATTACAACAATCTAAATGTTCTGAGCAGCTTTTTCACTAATGCGGAACGATGAGCCAGGAGTGCTTCGGAGGTGGATCTGCATCTGACATGGACAACAGCGGCTGCACTTTCCCTCCCTCTCTCTGCAAGATTAAGAGCTCCCTCTCCTACTTCAGGAAGTCTCTTTAGTATACACGGACACGCTATAAAGGTATGAATTTAAAGGTATGCAGACATGGACCATTAGTTCTAAATGTAAATCTGTGTTAACTGACAAAAAAGCCCACTCAGAGGTCCCAGTGAAAATAATGTTAATGATGTGAATCCTCAGGATGCTCAGACAGTTAAAGCTAATGTTATTAAGGTGAATTAACAGTCCAAAGACACACTTTAGACTAATTGGCTCAGAGTACATCAGTGACTTACTTACTTACTTACTTACTTAACTTCCTGTATAGTCAAATTAACTGCACTAACTTACTGTATAACCAAAATAAATCCCCTGATTGTGAAATATCTGGGACCGAAGTGCTGATGTAACACAGGACAGAGAAAACAAACAGCATCCCACAGAGAAAACTAAACAAAACAAAAGTGAGACTAAATTACAGCAGCACTAATGACACAACATAATCTGAGGTAGTACAGTGTTCGACCTGGGATACGTACGTTTAGATCTGCAGTTAAACTTACAGGCAGGATCCCCTCAAAGTGTATTGCTCCCCCTGTGATAAGCATTTAAGGAGGGAATTTGCCCCCAACTTTGAAACATAATTTATAGTCCTGCTGACTGTGTGCTCTATTGTTCTTTTATCAGTTCATAAAGAAAAGAGAGCACAACTGCGAAAGAGCGTGACATCCCCAGCAAGTTGTTAGCTTACCAATACAAAACAAATATAGAAAAACAGAGATTCATCAATAACAGGAAAAGCTCCTCTGCAATGCGTATCCCACCTTATTGTCCTTTTTGAGTGTAATGGGGGCTATAATTTACAAAATGAACATCATGTTATATTATCCATCCATCCAACCTAGGTGGAGCCTATCCCAGATGTCATAGGGCAAGCGGCAGCGTGCACCCTGGAGAGGTCATGTTGCATTATATAATACTATGAATTAATGATTTAGAGAATAAAGTTGGTGAATTGTTTGCATTTTACAGGAAACTGCACTGAAAGCAAATTTAAACAGCGCCCGATCCTAAAATATCTTTGAGCAGTTATTTTTTGTTTTCCTAAATGGTTCAATGTGGCATCAAATGCTCGCTCTCGCTGTAATGTGTGTGAATGTGTGCGAGGTGCTTCACAGAGAGGTGAGTGTGGTCCGTTGTGTGAAAGGGTGGGACAGAGGGCTTGGCCTGGAGCACAGCTATGATTAATGGACAAACACACAAACGTGCACCGCCATCTCTCTTCGCTGTCCCACACTTAGGTCATGTCTTTTTAACCCCTGTAACACAATGACACACACCTGGCCCAGCTTGCGTGAAAGAGTCAAGCTTTTTTTTTTTTCTTTACACAAGGGAGAAGAGCAGCAACCTGGCGGCCGCAGTAATGGCACACTCAAACATTAGCTAAAACAGGGCAGTGGTGAGTGTGTGTGTTTTAATGAGCTGACCTGTTTGGTCCACCTGCTCTCCCCAGCTGGCCAGGCTGAGATGAAGCTGGATGCCGTAAATATCTTTAGGAGACTCTGCTGGGCTTTTGCTTCACCTGTCTCATCCCTCTTTCCTCCAGTCTCCATTTCTGCCCTCCTGCCTCTGTCCTGCGCCTTCTTCTCTTCCTCTTTCCATTATGTCAGCTCTCATCGTGCTTTCTTCTCCTCATCTCTCCATCTGACATTTTCCCCATCTCATCCTTTCTTCTCAGAGATTTCCTCCTTTTATTCTCTCTTTTTCTCCAATTTACGTCCCCCAGTTCTTTTCCTCCTCTATGCTGTTTTCCTTAATTTCTGCTGCCTCTTTTCCCCTCCTTTTTTCTGTCCTTCAGATTGTTGTTTAATCTCTCTTCTTTTGTCAGCTTATCAGCATTTTCCCTTCTAGGACTGAGGACATCTAGGTTTTTGGTCCAGTTCCTGAAAAGCTGTTGATGGACCATATTCAAACCCCCTTCTGACACACTGTTGGGAGAGCTCCAGCAGAGTGCATACGGCTGTGGCTACTGTTCTAGTAAATGGGAATGTGGCACACCTAGATCCTTCTGCTGGGGCAATGCTGTCTTTAATTTTTACATATCTGCAGTGTTGCAAACTGGGAGGGCAGTTAAAATATTTTGTGAAATGTTTCCCATTAAACTTGCTAGTGAGGTGAAATACAAGAAATGCAAAAATGCAAGAAATGACGTAAAATACAGGAAGGTATATGAAGGGTCAGCTGCCTGGAAATCAGAGCTGACCCTTGATATACCTTCCAGTTTGCGACACCTCCCCTCACCTCAAAGAGAGAGAGAGAGAGAGAGCAGTGCTAACCTCTTTCTCTCTGAGAGAGAAAGAGGTTAGCACTGCTGCCTCACAGCAAGAAGGTCCTGGGTTCAAACCCACCACAGGGGCCTTTCATGGTGGAGTTTTCATGTTCTCTCTGTGTTTGCATGGTTTTCTCCAGGTTTCCTCCCACAGTCCAAAGACATGCAGTTAGTGGGGTTAGGTTAGTTGGCGATTCTTGGCAGTAGGAGTGAATGGTTGTCTGTCTCTCTGTTAGTCCTGCAACAGGCTGGTAACCTGTCCAGAGTGTGCCCTGCCTCTTGTAGAAAAAATAATAAAGCACATTATTATTTTTTGGATTAAGATACCAAATTACACTGTAAAAAAACACAACAAACCAGCAACAAAAACAAAAGCAGTAATATTCCTGCAGCTGGGGCGCCAGAAAATAGTCTAAAATCAAGAAAATTTAAAGGCACAAATAATAATTTTTCCATGATGTCCCATAAAAAGTGTACTTTTTACGGGACATTAAATTAAAATACAGTTGTTTTAGCATTAAATTTACATGATAAATTTACAAATTTACATGACAATATGTAAATTTACATATTGTATTTTTACAGATTGTTTAAATATTAAAGTTATTCACATGTGTAAAAACAATGTGTTTGACCATATTACCTAATGATATAGTCAAATCTGTTGTCATACAATTAATCAGGCTTAAAAATTGCAGAAAAGTACTGTTAATACTTGGGCTTTTAATCTGTGACTTTATGTAACAAATTTGTACTTTTATTCCATAATTAATGTAATAAAATGATATACCACCCATTAAAAAAGTCAAAATACTGTTTTTAAACTACTATCCGGGTTTATGATTGCAATCTATTGTTTATTTTTGATTATATCAACTGTAAAAGGAGTTTTCCCAACATAAAGTTAATGGATTTACCTTTTTAAAAATATCCAGAAAATGTTATTGAAGTACTATATACTGTTAATTACAGATCTTATCAAGTACATACTGATTGATCAGATTTGATTCCACATAAAATTGTGTATTTAATGAACATTGAAAGAATTGTGCTTAATAAAATATTAGCTTTACTTTTTGCTGTAAGAACACTTCGTCACTTTATATAAACTACATGGTGACTGAATGCTATAAATTATAGAATAATGAGATTTTATAATGGCAACTCTTAAACCACTACGACACATTCACTTCCTGTTTAGGAAGTAAGTGTGTTGTTAACATTTAATTCTGTTAACCAATAGAACACAACAGAAACCTTATAACAATTTCTTATAAAAAAAAAAAATGTGCTCTGTTCCAAATGACAAACAAAACAGAACAGCTAAAGACGTTTGGACACTTGTAGACAGCAAAATTATGTTTCAATCCAGGTGCAGTGACAACAGGTACAGGACAGGTTCGCTGTAAAACACAATGAAACAGTGGCCAAAGACCAGTGTTCTTTCCTACTGGTAGCATGAGCCAGTACAAGCAATCCACTGAGGTTTTCTCCATCCTTTGAATCCGTTATCACTCAGGTTACAAGTAAACACTATATGTGTTGTATGTATATGATGAAACTAGTCAGGGTCATTTTGACCCCAATATAAAGTAACACACAACAGGAAATGCCTAAACACATCACCTAGGAGGCACCTCAACTGATTCCTTCCAATGTGAGTAGCAGCTCTACTCTTAGCCCCTCTGAAGTGATGTAACTCTTCACCCGATCTTAAAGGGAGAGCAAAGCCACACTTTGGAGGAAGCTCATTTCCACCACTTGTATCCACAGTCTTAAGGCCTTTACACACCGGACACGTTGATTCATTCAGATGCAGTTTTGCAAACTTACGTAAGCCGTGCTGCCATGCTGTTTTTTAGAGAGAAGAGGCTTCCTTCTTAACCCTTTCAAACAAGCCATGCTTGTTCAGTCTTTTTTCTCATGTGTTTAACATTTAACATGGTAACATGTGTAGAGTCTGAAATGTAGCTCTTATGCACTTTTTGCAATTATTGCATGGTCTGCCTTAGAATGAATCTGATGGGCGACCCGGACCACAAAAATGGCAAAGCGTCTGCTTTTATAGAGGTGGCCATACTTGCTGATAATTAATGATCGAGGACATTCAACTAGCAGCACCTGGTTGCTGTTTACCCTCTTAATTCGTATGGAACCAGTAAGGATGTTCTTAGTTTTTTACTTATTGCTCCTACATTTAGGCTTAGTTTTTGTTAAATAAATAATGGCACAATTTAATATGTCATGTGTTGTTCATCTGAGGCTGCTAAAGACCAGACAATATTTTATTAGGCTCTGATATATAAAACCTTAGATACATACAAACCTCCTCTCACCCCCAACCAGTTGCAGCAGATGACTGCCCCTCCCTGATCCTGGTTCTTCCTGTTAAAAGGGAGTTTTTCCTTCCCACTGTTGCCAGGTGCTTGCTCATAGGATGTCATCTGATTGTTGGAGTTTTCTCTGTAGTATTGTTGGGTCTTTACCTTAAAATATAAAGTGTCTTGAGGTGACTATTTGTTGTGATTTGATGCTATGTAAATAAAATTGAATTACTGTAAATATTAAAATATTATTCCATTTAATATTCAAACAGATGTATTTCGAGAAAATAAGCTTTGACAAATTTGCCATTAGATGAACTGTAAACTACCTAACACTGGATTATTTCGATAATCAAGAAAACTTTTTTCACTAAGACAACAACAAACTCTTTTTCAGTGGGTTTATGGAAATGCACAACAATGATATCATCAGTTGCAGTCACAATGAAACTAAAATGGTGTCCTACAGAAAATGCAGCAGTCAGTCTAAGGTTTTAAAATTAACCTATCTTAACTGTCACTGCTGCTGCTGCTGCTCATGTGGATGAGTTGGCAAAACAAAAACAACTAATTTCTTGCTGTATTTAAAGCACCTGCTTACACCTTCACACTGTATCACCGTGTCTATATAGAAGGCGTAACGTGAAGAGTGTTTGCAGAAACTCAGGTGCTGTTTCAGAAGTCACTCATACTCAATAATTGCTGTACATAAAACACAGACACATTATCTCACTCCACAAGTTTCCTGACTTGCGATTCAGTTCTGAACATCTGGAGTATAGCCTCACTTCTGATACGTAGAAGGCTTAGCAGACAACAAGTAGTACAAATTAGAACAACTTGCAATAATCCATTGTTTGTTTTTAGTTGATTCCATCTGTTGAAAGCCACCCCTCTGCCAGTCTTAAGGTTCTACAGTCACTGTATCTGCTGTCAGATCACAGTCCTAGTTTTAGTTTCAGTACTTATTTTTTTGGTGTTTTGTTTCTCTGTTTTTTTAAAAGGTAAAGTAGAAAAGACATCTAAATTCATGTTTTTATTTCTATGCATAATTTAGTTGTTTAGTTGTTTATATTTAATCGAATATTGAAGTTCCTACTGTAATATGGAGATAATGCTTTTGGAAAAGTAACTTATTAAATCACACAATACATTATATTCGTGCTTTACACCACTGCATCCGACGCTTTGCGTGCTTGGTGATATTGGATGCAGCTGCTCAGCTATAGAAACCCATTCCATGAAGCTCTCTACTCACTGTTCTTGAGCTAATCTGAAGGCCACATGAAGTTTGGAGGTCTGTAGTTACTGACTCTGCAGAAAGTTGGTGACCTCTGTGCACTATGACCCTCAGCATCTGCTGACCCCACTCTGTGATTTTACGCGGTGTGCGACTTCATGGCAGAGCTGCTGTCATTCCTGATTGTTTCCACTTTGTTATAATACCACTGTGGAATATGGACTGTGGAATATTTAGCAGTGAGGAAATTTTCATGAAGGGACTTGTTGCACAGGTGGCATCCTATCACGGTACCACACTGGAATTCACTGAGCTCCTGAGAGCGACCCATTCTTTCACAAACATCTTACAGTAGCAGCATGGTGGTGCAGAGGTTAGCACTGCTGCTTCACAGCCAGAAGCTTCTGGTTTCCAAACCTTCCTCAGGTCTCTGTTCTCCTGTCTGATGGGATTTCTCCAGGTGCTCTGCTTTTCTTTTAACATGCATGATTGGTGCTTCTAATTGGGCTGTAGATGCAGATGTGCCATAGATAATGCTTTGAGTGGTCAGTAGAACATGTAAAAAATATAGACATGCCAGTCATTTTCAAAGTCTATGAATTAATAGTGTAATTGAATAGATAAATTAATGGGCCCACTGTATGTAAAAGTTACATTTTTGCACCAATTCACATCAAGGTACAAAGTAGTTACTGGAGAGGTTTAAGGTACAGATTGTTCAGGGTACAACAGCAATACCTCCACAGGTACAACAGAGTACTTTATTGTCTGAGAATGCAGATCAGACACAAAGACCATCACCACAAAGTTAAAGTTAGTATCTGATGAGGCCTGACTAACAGACTTTCTTCAAGGGAAACTTTTTCTCCTATTAAGACATCCGCTCAACATTTAATCAAAATTCCATGATGCTGCATTGACCAGAGCTTACACCAGAGCTGCTGGAAAATAAAACGGATTTTTTTGATGGGAAAATCAGGCTTGTCAGGTGATGCATATCAGGCTGCAATTTTAAGCTGAAACTGTCATTTTAAGAACATCTTAGCGGTGACATTTGATTATTGTATTAATCATTCAACATGAAATAACACGTTGAAAGGCTGACATTCTTCAGTCATTTTAAAGTTGCCGGAAATATTAATGAGAAAAAAAGTGTGACTAAACTTTTGTATATCAGTGTTTGTTGAAACTTTATTTTATACTTTTACTTCCAGCAAGGTTTAGCATGAGCTGATATTGAGTTCAATTCAATTCAATTTTATTTATATAGCACCAAATCACAGCAAAAAATTGCCTCAAGGTGCTTTGTATTGTATTACAATAATACAGAGAAAACCCAACAGCCAAAACGACCCCCTATGAGCAAACATTTGGTGACAGCAGGAAGGAAAAACTCTGTTTTAACAGGAAGAAACCTCCAGCAGAACCAGGCTCAGGGAGGGGCAGCCATCTGCTGCGAGCGGTTGGGGCTGATATGAAGTGAAATCTGTGAAATCCTTGTTATTACTTAATACAGGCTGAATGGTTCATGACTCGTATGGTAGTTGGTGTGGTACACACAAACTTTATAATGCTGAAAGTCAAATGCTTTGTAATTTGTGAAATAATGGGGATCTAAAAAGATAAGAAGACAAAAGAAGTCCTCAAACTGCTGACCAACATCTGTTGCTGCAGATCAGTCAGCCACTTACATACCACATCTGAAACCTCTCTCTCCCCCAAGACCAGTGCCATTACAGTGGAGCGCTGCTAGTCTCACAGTGCCCGGTGCCATTGGATGACAGCAAGGGGGAATGTACATTTACTCAGGTACTTAAATAATGAGCAAGTACAATAAAGCTGGACTTCATTGTACAATCAGGTTCTTGAGCTTTTCATGTAATGAATTTATACAGAACTGCACATGAACATGAAAATATATCCAGTATTTTCTACACCAGATTACACCTTTTATTGTCAGATCAAATATTCTGAATTTTCTCTCACAACTATTACACTTTACCCTTGGAATAGTTGTGACAGTTTTTCAAATATATTAAGGAATATGAAATATACATATGAAGTAACAATATATATGTATATATCGAATATATATACATATATATATACAATTTGTGTATATACAGATATATATATATATATATGTATATATATATACATATATATATACAATTTGTGTATATACAGATATATATATATATCTGTATATACACAAATTGTATATATATATGTATATATATATACATATATATATACAATTTGTGTATATACAGATATATATATATATATATATATCTGTATATATACAGTATATACATATATACAGATTCACAAATTGTAGATCTGCTTTTATTTATTTTACTGTAGGTCTGCCAGTGTTGATGTGATGAGTAAGGACATAAATCATAAATACTGGCTTGGCCAAGGCTTCAGGAAAGCTGTAGTTAATTTTGCAAGACCACACTGTAGCAAAAATTAAAAATAAATAATAATAATAAATAATGCTGATACAGATTCATATTAAAGGTCAAAGTGAGAATCAAACCATCTATCTGTACTGAATACAAACTGAAGTTAAACTGTGGCCCGATCTGCTGGAACTTCTTAATCAATACATTTAAACCTAGAAATAATATTTATTTCCATTTCATATTTGAGTAATTATAAAAGGCTGATTATTTAAATTGCATTTTACTGATGCAGCCTTTACAGTGTGTTGTCAAGATCAACCGTGTGTGCTTTTGGAGCTGCACTCAGAGGAAGGGAGCAAAAGAGATACAGAGAGAGCGAGAAAGAGCCCTGACTTGGTAATGAATTCAGTTTTGACTCAGTATCAACTGACACAGTTAGGAGACTGTGTGGGAGTCCTGTGTGTGTGAGTACAGTAGGTGAGTGTGTGTCATATGCAACACTTCCGATGGCCTTATATAGTTTAACTACACACTTTCATACACACTTTGCAAATAAACAGCAGTGTGTGTGCGTGTCTGCATCCATGTGTGATCCTCCACACACCTTGTGCTGAATCCTCCAATCTCTATTCCACTTGGTGTGTGTGTGTGTATATATATATATATATATATATATATATATATATATATATATATATATATATATATATATATATATATATATATATATGTATGTGTGTGTGTGTGTGTGTGTGTGTGTGTGTGTGTGTTGTACAGTACTGCAAGGTGTGTGCTCAGTGTGCCTTTATGCAAGGCAGGTGAAAGAGGTAAATTGGGCCGTTCCATCATGCGATGCGGGGAGGCCAGGCTGACATGCTGATCAGGTGTGCATGCATAATGGCCACCAAAAATAAGCTCTGTTTTGAATAATGCCCCCCCTATCCAAAGAAAAAAGAAAGAGATGAAGAAGAAGAAATGCGGCAGTCTGTTCCCAGTCCGGCTGGGATCTCATCCATCTTAACAATGAATGGAAATCAGAGACAGACTGCCACCGACCGGGGTCTCCGCAGAGCCCACTTACATCTCTTTCTCTCCCTCTCTTCTTCCCCATCTCCCTATCATCCCTTTATTCTTTGACCCTTTCCTCTCCCTCTCCTCCTCCACTATTTTCTTTTTTCCCCTCTTTCTCTTCCCTGCTGCAAGTTATTCTTTAAGTTAACTGTCACAAACTCCCCTTTCTGTTTTCCTCCCTGTGGTGCAGTGTTGAAAAACAGTGCATTGTGATTACTATGTATGCAGACACCACCATAGGTAATCTGTTAGGCCTGGGGGGTAAAAGTTTGATGAATCCCTATGTTGTGTTCGCATAACGTACGCATCACTCAAGCTGAATAAACAGCATCTTGGCGTTTGTAACGCTGGTTTGATCAGACACAACTTTATTTCAGAAAACCTATTATGTGAGCAAATGTAAAGTAAAATAAATCATAAAAACTTTTCTTTGACGACCTTCAACAAAGTCCAGGTCTCGTTCCTGTCGAGCCAGGTGACGCCTTGTCAAAGCTGCTTGTGTGTCACAGCAATTCAAGCTGTCCTGTGGCATTAGTGGCACCAGGTTATGATAATAGTTACAAAAATCTTTCACTCCCAACTTGTGATTTATTAATAATGAAGGGTTACTGTTGTAAAGCTGTTCATTTGACCTGAAATTGTAGCTTTTTGTGGCTCCACAGCAGCTAATTTCATCAGGTTAACCTGAGTTTTGACTGTAATTTTTCTAAACTGGTTGCTGTCGACCAACCTTCAACAATATGCAGTATCTTCATAGTTTTTCATACTTTTTAGCCATATGGCTGCATAGCTCCTTTTTATGGTTGGCCTGGGCAACGATCCCCATAAAGGAGATCTTACTGCTCCAGCAGTGACCGTCCCAACTTTGTGTCAACAGTCTGAAAAACCATTAAGCGTGCCAAACACATGCACATCTTTATTGTCTTTGTGTCAAGCCAAGAAAATAGTGTTCTCTGCCTTTCAAGAACAATGCAACAACCTAGTAATAGTTCATTTTAACTTTTTTTTTTAAATTTATTACAATTGGAGAAGTATAATGTTGGAAAAAAGGCTGGATCTTTATCAAAATGAGGGATCATAGTGGGACCAAAAAAGTTTGCTGAAGTCTATTTTTCTTTTCTCGTTGGGGCCAGATTAACCTGCCGAGGGAAAAGCAGCCTTTAAATTATTTCCAACCAGAACTCTAGAAGTTAAAAAAAACATTTTCTTTGGCCAGTACTTAAAGTGTATATAATAAAGTACTGTATGAATGCTGGCTGTGCTCTAAAGTGCTCTGAGTTGTCACTATGACCAGAAAAGTGCTACAATATATAAACGCCAGTCCTGCAAGACCAGCCTCATGAGTTGGAGGATTCACAGTTTACATTCACTTTCTGACAAATTTGATTAAACTATGGATATTAATAGTAGCTCTGTTATTGACTTTGCCTAATAATTCAGTAAAGGTTATGCTATGCTGCTTACTGGAGGCTGCTGTAAATGCCCTCATTGTGTTTTCTCTCTAATATTTATGTTGTAAAGCATCTTGAGGTGAATGTTTTTGTATATACATTTTAGCTTTAGTTCAAGGTGTGTAAAAAATTGTTACCAGTTCAGGAATTACAGATATTACAGTGAGGCCTATCCTGTCATTATTCCTGGACAAGTTAAACAGACAACAAATGTGGAGTGGATTCAAAGTGTTGAATTTTTGGTAGCTGTTCACTGAAATTCTCAGTACGACTTCCAAATAGATGTTGATGGAAGTGAAGGAGCCCATCGTTAGGCTGGAAAATGTAAATAAATCAGGCTAATTAAACTGACTTTAAGTCCTTTATGAAAAAAGATAAATATATATGACCATGACCCTGAACTGGATAAGCAGAAGAAGATGGATGGATGGATGGATGGATGGTTGGATGGATGGATGGATGGACATTTCAGCAGCCAACACTGGTCCATAAACATCAATGAATGTACCAGTAAATATAACCTTTTCCTGTTTTGACAAAACATTAAGAGGAGCTGAAGTTTTGTTTATTGCTTCAAGCTTTTTAAGTTTATTAAGTACCTGCAGATTCCACAGGTGTGTCTCCATCTCTGTCTTTATGCACATGGCACAACAACAGTAACTTCATCAATTATTCATAACTGTCAAGGAATTCTCAACACACAGAGAGGATGATAAAGCAGAATCTACTTTTCTACAATTGAGGCAGGTGAGCTTCCACACACAGAGTTGCAGCTTTCCTGTTAAATCTTTTATTAGTCGACCTCAGACTCAAACAGTCCAGAGCTCCATCAGAGCTTTCATTTTTCTTTAATCTTACTGTTTTTTTTGTCCTAATATTTTGCTGATTTTCTGTTCAAAGTCAGAAATAGCTATAGTGGGGAATCATGGTATGTGGTAGTTAGCACTGTTGCCTCACAGCTAGAAGGTCTGGGTTCCAATCCACCTTGGCCCGGGGCTTTCTGTGTGGAGCTCTCCCCGTGTTTGCGTGGGTTTTCTCTGGGTACTCCAGTTTCCCAGATAGGCTTCAGCTGGGATGACAGCTCCAGCCCCAAAGACCCTGAGATAAGCAGCAGAGAATGGATGGTTACTGTGTCCATATTTGCCATAACTATAGTGACTTCTCTAATCATTAGTATTTAATTTAGTAGCCTTTAGGGCAGCACGGTGGCACGGTGGTTGGCAGTGCTGCTTCACAGCAAGAAGGTCCTAGGTTCAATTACACCTTGGCTGGGTCTTTCTGTGTGGAGTTTGTGCGTTCTCTTCAGGTCTCCGGTTTCCTCCCACAGTCCAAAAACATGCAGTTAAGTGGTGGTTCTAAATTGTCCACAGGTGTGAGTGTGAATGGTTGTCTGTCTCTCTGTGTTAGCCCTGCAAAGGCTGGCGACCTGTACAGGGTGTACCCTGCCTCTCACCCTATGAGAGCTGGGATAGGCTCCAGCCCCCCCACCACCCTGAACAGGAAGGGTCTTGGATGGATGGATAGTCTTATAGTCTTTACTTGAATGAAAGTTTAAATAAAGACACTGCCCGAACTGATTAATATGATGGTAAGATGGGTATATTTTAACTATACATTTTTTGATCTTTTCTTTTTTTTTTTTTTTTAGGAAACCATTAATTACAAATAAAACTATTCTGTGAGCAGTGATGAAATTTTACTACAGTATTTTGATTTTTTTTCCAAGTCGGGTTCAGGTGTGAACACACTTTTGACCTTGCGTGCCCTGGTCAGTGTCAGGCAGGAAAAAAAGGCACATTGTTCTGTTATATTTGTAAAATAAAAAGTCAGTTTACACGTGAAACTAAAACGAGTTTAATGCTGAATAAGTCACAGTTTGCATGAAATGCAAATCATAAAGGTGGACCATATGACTGCACAGTCTCTATCTATTTTTCTTTTATATGTGTAAACATGCAATTTTTCTTAATTTCTTTGCCGTCTCCTCCCTTCTAATCCCCCCCGTCTCCTGGGCAAGGAAACGAGCTGGCAGTATAAGTGTTATTCATGGCTTGGACAGAGGGTGAGTTTTACTGCAGGTAGATAAAAAGATATCGTCCTTCTGCTGCTGTCTACATGCACTATGTACACTGTCGTTAATATGGGATGTGCTTCTCTGCAAAAAATAATGGTGCAATTAAGATACTGCAACAATGTCACTTTAACGTGAAGAAAAAGAGTAAAATATAAGTACTGTACTTTACACAGTACAGTTGGAATGGCCTGTAAGCTGCTGAGTGAGTGAGAAAGTGTGGAAACCAATATTAGCATATCAGTTTAGTATTTATAAGAAAGGCTGAACTATGCATAAGTGTTTCAGAACTTTCTTTAATGATCTATTGTACAAACTTTGTAAAACTTTATCATTGGTTCAAACATTTTGCCCTTTTTTTTTTTTTTTTTGGTTTACCTTAATTCCAATAAAGGGGCTATTTTTACACTAAGCTTACACTTACAATTAAAAGAGATCCAAAAAGCAGAAGTGACCATATTTGGATGAGAGCGTGGGGTGTTCAGTTATTAGCTAACTTTAGCATGCTTGGATAGCAAACTGCTTCTATAAACTGGTGGGTGCTAATTTGTGCCAAATAAAACGATACTACAATTTCAGTCACCAAAACTGGAGCACGGAGCAGACATGATAATAGCAATAACGATAATTCTCCATGTACTATGATCTTCAAAGAGCTCAATTTAATTGTATTTAATTTTATTTGTTCTTTATACACCAATCCCAATTTCAGAATAGATTAAATGCAAACAAAGTTATATTACATCCAAGATCTGACAGAGATGAACAGAACCAAATTAAGGACGGGTATTCACTACACTACACTACACCCAATATCTTGAATTATATGAAAATAGTACATTGAGTTTTTGAATATATTTTAATAGAGATGCTAAGCGCTTGCAGGAAAGCAATGCGATCTGCTACCTTGCTTGCTTTTCTGTAACCTGTAATTAAAAAATCGATCGCTGCTGACGCCAGGCTGATCCTGCAGAGGAAACGTGGTGATGGGAATTAAATCATTGCAGCTGGATGCAAGTGAACTTGAAGAAATCTTCATGTCAAAAACAATACTGAGTACTGCATTCTGATGGGTTTAAATAGTAACCAAGAAAAAAACTAAACTAAAACTCAACTGAGTTGTTACTTAATACCAAGCTGTAACTGCAAAGTTAGGAGGAAAAGAAATGCACATTCTATGAAGAGAAGCAGTGGGGGGCCCAAAAAGTGAAAGTAGAGGAGAAAACAAACTGATGAATGAAAAGGAAGAAAAGGAGAGTAAAAGAGAAATGCAGACAGAATGAAGCAAGGAGTAAGGACAATGGTTACAAGGGGAGGTGGTGGCGGAGGGGGAGGAGAAGGAGGAGGGATGGGAGATGGAGTAGTAAAGGATGGAGTGTAGACTGAGAATGGAGGGGAGGACAGGAGGGTGGAAGAGGAGGAGGAGGTGGCAGTGGCAGGGCGTGTTTTTATGTGTAAGCGTTTCCTTCAGCTGGGGTGATTGAGCACCTCTGCCCTGAACTCTGGGTAATGAGCGGAGAGAAAAGGGAAAACTTCTGCCCTGGAAACTTCCCAAATTATTTAGAGGCTTATGGTGGCTGGGAAAAAAAAAAATTACAATATGCACAATCCACCTTCTCAATACCGGATGAAAAATAATGAAATTCTTTGTGACAGCCCTTCCAACCTCTAGCTGTATAATGATTTTTTTTTGCCCCCCCACCCCCCCACCCCTTCCCCCCCACCCCCCCACCCTCCACCCCTTCCATCCTGGCTGGATCTTTGTTTCCCTCTCTTTCTTTCTCTCTGGGCCTGTAGTATCCGGGTACATCTGTTTTGCATGAGATGCATAAAATGACAGGACTTAGACAGCCACTGCATCTAGTGACAAAGATTACTGTCAGCCACCTTCGCCAGTTAATACATCATTGCCACTGGTCCGTTCCCTGCCTCTGTCTCCTAGCGACAGCCTATCCCTTGGTGAGGCCCAGGCCATGTGATGAAGCCCCCCCACTGACTTGAACCCCCTCGCCCCCCCCCACGCTTCCCTCACTCCTAACACACCTCCCTCTGCTACTCTTCAGCTTACCTTTTACATTAAAAAGAAGAAAAGAAGAGGAGCAACTGCTATTTTCAACTTTACATTTTTATCCTATTACCATAAAATATTGGTGAGAGCACAGCATCGGCATTCATATCGGAGGAATTTGATTCTGCTGGTGATTATACCGTGTTTAGACTTGTTAATGTGCAGCTGCATGAGAGAGAAGAAAGTGGGGGCAGAGAATAATATTTGCTTTTGGATATTAGTTTTTTCTCCTCTTATTAGATACAGGACATAGAAACTTCTAAATGGTGCCAGAAAGAAGGGCAGGAAAGGCAGGGAATATCTCTTAACATGCAAATGATGCACAGTTATCAGATGGTCCACTGGTTAGAAAACAGTTGCCTTGATTTGGTAGGTTTGGAGACGCCGTTGCAGTTGTTCTCCTGTTTTCTGAATACATGTGCAGCCATGCAGACATGGCAACAGAGGCTTAAGATGTGTTTTTTTTTACGTTGGGTGTGTTTATTGATGAAGCTTCAGCCCAGATGCCCCCGTTAAGGCCAGCAAACAAGCTCGTCGGTACATGAAATCAGAGGTTTTTCAAACAAAAAATGAGTTTGAATGCTCATTTTTAACATCATCTTAACTGCGAATAAAAATGTTGATTTTTATCCTGGATTGGTTTGATACATGCTTCAACAAACTCCAGCAATAAACTAAGACATGGTCATTATATAAGGAGACATGGCACGCAAAGAATCCAGAGTAGATTTTTTTTTTAAAAGCTGGTAATTGTCCTGTCACTGTCCCCAAAGAGCCAATCAACATGCAAAGTGGGAAACAATATTAGCAAATTATAGTATTACACATACACAGCAGAGGCTCACAATGATTTCAGCTTGTAGTTGCACACTTATCTCTGTACTTACTATTGTAAGAGGAAAAAAACAGATTTGACAGTTTTTGTTTTTAACCATTACTTTAATAATTACAACAAATGCTTACAGAGTTCTAAAATACTGAAGAATATAATTTAAATGTCACATAAGAAAAAACATTTTCTAGTTTTAAATATTTCCATTTCTTTCCATAAATGTTCCAGTTTAATACTGTATTCATATCCAGGAAGTCATGCCAAGTGGCTTCACCGGCATTTATTTTTAGAGCAGGCTGGCCTAAAGTGCAAAAGGTTTTCAAGGCAAGGTTAAAGATCAGCTGATCAGCTTGAACATACTGTAAGATGGACAGTACTGTAGTTGCTACTTTAGTCATCTTATGGATGGAGAGGCTTCAGGCAGAAATAACCCCGTCCTGTAGCTCCCACGGATTTCCAGAGTCACAATTATCATCTCAGCAGGTCATACTTGATAGGCTGGGCTGGGTGGCAGTTCTGAGTTACAATTTTATCCATACACCAGGTAAAATGTCTCATCTGCTTGTCTCTTGGGTTGCTTGCTTGTCACATGAAACACAATCTGATCCAAATTCAACTTTTAGACATTTAACACATCATCACTGTGTGATGATATCTGGTTGACTGCTGCTGCTGTCTGATTGCTGTTATTCTGCTTTTATTCACTTTTTTTGCTTTTTAAGTTTCAAATATTTTTTCTGGAATATGATTTGGGCTGCTACCTACTCCACAAAACAGAGATGGATTCCAATCAGATGCCTGACACAGTGTGCTAATACATTACTTTAACCAATGCTGCCACTCACCTGTACTCTGTTCTGGATGTTTTTGTCTGAACTTGAAGGTCAGATCTCTGAGCTTTACAGAATCTGACCAAAGTTAAAGCTATGAACCGATCCCCCACCGCCGCCCCACTCTTTTTGAACATTGGATTATTATCCAGCATGAGAAGAAACAAGCAATAAAATCCTCCCATCCTCCACCATCGTTAGCCACTGAGCGCCTGCTGGAAAATAAAATGAGCATCATTTACAAAATGTAAAAAAAGACTTAATGTTCTATTCAATATGAGCTGAAACCACTTGAAACTATAAACTCATCAAAGTGAAAGTTTATCACGCTGTCCACATCTGCACCCACTCACCAGCCTCTCATTCACTGTCACACTGCTCCACAGCAGTCTGTAGCCACCATCTCCTCAGCTGTCCGGCTCAGGCCTGAAACCAATCTCATTTGGCTGCTCTACTTTGGATTTCACTTTATTTGCTTGGATTAGTTCTCCACACTCTGGACTCTCCCATCCACGGCCCGTTCAGCTCTGCGGTAATTATTCATTTTTTATCTAACTACAGTCCCCTGTATATTTATCTACCAATGACATCCAGCTAGCTCTGGCTCATGTTGTAGCAGCCTTCGCATCAAACAGTTATGTTGCTTAAGCAACCTGGCATGTCGCAGTTGTTTTACATTAATTTCTGTGGGGTCAAAATGATATCTTCACTGCATGTTGAATAAACCCACTTTAGGAAAAGTCATGAAATATGAGATGATGGGGTTTTAATTTAATAGAATTATGTGATTTTCTTTTTTTTTAATTCCAAGGGTCAAACTGACCCCCTTGGCAGTTCTAATGTTAAGGCTCTTCCACACTGGCATCACTTCCAGAAGCCATGTCCATCTTCTGTACTCTCCGTGGTTGCACCTATACAATTTATGGATGCTAACCAAGCCACTAACTATCTAACTTAGCATTTAGCACTGTGGTCTAAATATGGCCATATCTGGCTTCAGAAAGTCAAGATAAATGACATTTTCCACCATAAATCCACTAATGGTTAATTTGACAGCGACTATGTCCGTATTTTATAACTAATTTTTAGGCAATAATAAGCAATAATACAGGTTACCAAAGTAGAATTTGGCAGATGTCTCAATTTGGCCAAAATATGACTTGGGCAGTTATGCTATGAGGCTAATGATATATAGTCTGTGGTCTAAAGATTTTTAAACATCAGTTCTAACAGCAGAAAAAAAGCTGCACCCATTTTAGTCACAGCTGTATTATGCTACCTCTTCAATGAAAAATAACTGAGTCTAGCCTTTGCTCAAAATTCTCAAATCTTACTAGTAAAGACAATACTTTGTGGTGTTCACAGTAGGGGGATTTTAACAGTGTAGTAGAATGAAGCAGGCCTCACACTTTCTGTTGCTTTGTGTGTATTAAAGTCAATAAAAAAAACTAAAATCAACATATTCTATTATTAAAATATGGAGGATTGTGATGTGCCTTGGTGGAGGGATGCACTCCTTTAGTTCTTATTTCTGCTTTCCTGACTTATTAATTCTGCTAACCTGTATTCACACAGACACAGACACACACATACAAACACTGATCCCTGCTGTGTGATGCTTAGAAAGACGTGGAACAAGACAACAGCGAGAGAGAATAGCTTTTCATTCCACCATCCTTGTTCTTGCTCTTTTGTCTTCTCCTTCTCTGTTCTCATTCTGATTTTCATTGACTCACGGTGCTTCTCCCTTGTCATTATTTCTACCTTTTTCCTCCTCTCATCCCTCTCTTTTCTCATCCCCCGCCCTCCTCCCCTTCACTGACATTGTAACGTTACTGCACACGACTTTATCTTGCCTGAAAAGGTGAAGCCATGAATGATCTCTCCAATTTAAAAGCACTCAACCCTCACGCCGCCTGAAATGAATATTTTGCATATATTCATGCAACAATGATTCAATTTGAGGATATTATTTGCAAACAGTGGCTGAATTCTCCGCAGCATTAATAACCTAGTGGCAGGGCCGATATCACCGGGAAGAAAAATGTATTTATTCTGACATGTTTAGAATGAACCGGCGCGATTAATTAAAAAGTAAACAATAAAGAGAAGAGCTGGATGGAAAAAAAGAGAGATGGGTCGAGTCGGTGAGGGGACAAACACCTCACCGGAGGTTGTTCGACTGTGGAACATGACTTTGTTACCATCTGAAGTTGTTTTTTGTGGACTTTCTAGCCAGAAGGTGAGACAAGTGTGATTATTGGAATGACTTATCTGTGTTATTGAAATGGCATATTTCTCGTAACAGAAGAAAATCTTATTTTAGGGTTGCAAACATAATAATTACATCAGGAATAGGCACACAAAAAAATTTGGAAAAGTCTTTGTTATGTTAAAAGTACTCAAATGATGAAAATATATATAAAAAGACACTCCTCCCCCCCCCCCCCCCCCCCCCCCCCCCCCCCCGCCCCAAGACATTTCCTTAAACAATTCTTGTCCGGTCTGTGACTGCGCCCGTTCATGCCACGGCACAATTAGTCTCCAAGTTAATTCACAAGTCCTGCAGTTACGTGACAGGCTGCAGCTGAGGGAGATGGGGATTAGTGCCGTTCCACAAGTGAGGTTTTTCTGTTAAAACAAACATCTGTTCAGTGTTTTCTCCTGGTAAACTCCCATCAGTTTATGGATATACAGTGAAATACACCTCAGGATAATCACTGAGCAACAGAAAAAAAGAGTTTGTGAACAACAAGGCTTAGTTCTTTATGTAATTTCAGTTTGCATGCGTGTGCAGTCATTGGACAGTGGTGTCAGAAACACACAACTCCAAATCAAACTTTAAGCCTGGCAGTGATCACATCTGCACACAGCAGACTGTCTGTCATTCCTTCCTAAGGAGACTTGAAAAGAGTGTGAAAGTTATTTAAGAAACTGAATAAATACATTGTACCCGTTGTTGTCACAGTGGTGGGCGAAGCATGAAGATTTCAAACTCTTCTCAACTTTATCTTGGCTTCCATCTTACGTCTCTGATATGCATCTGGCCTTCTTCCATATAAATGCAATTCAGTTTTATTCATACAGTACCAACTCACAATAGTCACATAACAGTGCATGAGGTAAAGATCCTACAAACTGAGAAAGAAAACCTCAGTGATTAAATATACCACTTATGAGCAAACACTTGGTGATGGTGGGTAGGAAGAACTCCCTTTTGACAGGAAGAGAACTATGGCAGAACCAGGCTCAGGGCAGGGCAGCCATCTGCTGTGATCAGTTGGGGGGGGGGGGGGGGGGGGGGGGGGGGGTAAAGGAAATGAGAAGAAAAAAATGAGAGCATGGAGAGAAGACAAACAGCAAACAAGACAAAGCAGAGAGAGAGGAGCCTGATAGCTGAAGGCTCTGCTTGTAATTTTGGAAACTCAAGGAACCACAAGTAAGCCAGCAGTCTGAGTCCAGTACTCTGCTGATATAATGTGATACTGCGAGGTCTTTAAAACATGATGGGGCCTGATCATTCAGGACTTTCCATGTGGGAAGAAGGATTTTAAATTGAATTCTGGATTTAACAGGGAGCCAATGAAGAGAAGCTAATATAGGATAAATACAATCTCTCACTGTGGCATTTTGGATCAACTGAAGGTTTCTCAGGGAGCTTCAGAACAATCTGATAATAAGGAATTGCAGTAGTTAAGCATAAAAGTAACAAGTGCATAAACTAGTATTTCAGCCTCACTCTGCCATAAAGAGTAAATATCTGGTTAGCCACTGTGTTTCTGATATTTTATATAAAGGAATGTGAATTTAACTTTAATTCTAACTGTAAAAAAAAAATCACTGGTGACCTTGTAGCTGGTGACAGGTTAATATGGTCATTTCAAGCTCTCATAACTTTAACTGTGTCAGAAAGACATTGGTTTAAAAGGCAGATGCCACAATGGGAGATGAGCTCAAAGAATTATTTTTAACTGTGAATCACACAAAGCCACTCCAGTCTAAGAAGTCGAAGAATAAAAATATAGATTTGTAAATGAGTAGGTGTGTCCTTTAAAAGGCTTAATTAGAAGCAAAGGTCCTATGCTAAGAGACACAAAAGCACAACAAGAATTTGTTTTTTAACCTTTTAACATCAACTAGGTCATCAACAATCTGTCTCGGGTTAGAGGTAGAGTTTGGGGTTGGGGTTTTTTGGCCACATGTGACATGGTCATAAATTCAGAAACAAGATGATTTTATATTTCAAAATAAGTCTACATGCATCCGGCCTTCTGTTATAAGATTTCCATTTGGGTATATTATTTAGGTGAAAATTTAAATGGGTACATATAACATGACTCTAAACCATGACCTTATCCCCACCTTATCGTGGTGGAGGGGTTGGTGTGTCTCAGGGATCCCAGGGGCTATGTTATCTGGGGGCTTTTTCCCCCTGGTAGGGTCTCCCAAGGTAAATCAATCCTGGTGAGGGATCAGCCCAAAGAGCAGACATGGACCCGCACTGCTGTAGGCCCACCACCCACAGCAGGTACTGTAGGGGTCAGGTGCAGTGTATGTGTTGGGCAGTGGCTAAGGATGGAGGCTCTGGCTGACTCATCCTTGGCTATCAACGCTGTCACCTGGGACATAGAATGCTGGTGGAGAAGGAAACTGAGGTTGGGTTAAGAGCTTGGGCCCTGGAACCAGTCTCCTGGAGAGGAGCTGGGCTCTGTTCCAGTCTGGAGTTTACCCTGGTGAGAGACGGTGTGCTGGGGTGGGTATCCTTGTATCACCTCAGTTTGCTGTCTTTACATTGGAGTCTTTACTGGTGAATGAGAGGGTTGTTTCTCTGTGCTGTTGGGTCAGGGAACTGGTCCTAACTGTCATGCTTATGCACCAAATGACATTTTATGGTACCCAACCTTCTTGGAGTTGCTGAGTAGGGTGCTCAAGGGTGCTCCATCTGGTGATGCCATTGTCCTACTGGGAGACTTCAGCACTCACATGTGCAATGACGGTAAGACCGTGAAGGGCATGATTGGGAGGAACAGTCTAACTGATCTGAACCCGAGGAGCTGAGCTGTCAAATGATCACCACCTGATCACGTGGCAAGGGAGGATGCTGGACAGACCTGGCACATCTAAACGTATAGTGAGGGTGCACTGGGAATGCCTGGCAGTGGCAACAGAGAAATTCTGACGACTGTCCGCAAAGCCAGTGACAGGAGTGAAGCAGTTCAAGTGGCCAGCGGCGGAGACAATCAAGCTCTGGAGGCCACACAGGACACACTGAGGGAACCACAATCACCATAATAGAAAACTAAATAATCAAAGCTGAAACACTAGGGAAAAATACAAAACTGAACCTCGAAAAACTACAGAAAACTAAACTAAACACTAAATAATAAAAACTGAAAATCCAAAACTGAAAACACCGTGCCACAGACCCAGAATCATGATAGGCTCATTCTGAAACTTTTTGATTCACAAATAGTAATGGTTGATTTAGCTTACCTTATTTATTATATCTAAATACAATACAAAACTATGTTAATGGTTGTAGCACTGAGATTGGGTACTATGGACAATCCCTACTTCAACCATCACTGAAACCAATCAGTTCATCTCTACCAAGGCAAGAATGTTCCTTGAGATGCTTGGCTTTAGGATGAACAGCCACAAGGAGCAGTACCCTCCATGGAAAAGACAACTAGAGGCTAAGATCAAGTTAGCCAGTTATCAGAGGTGTGTTGCAGAAAGGTGTGATGAAGAAAGCGGTGTCTAAGAAGTAAAACAGGCTGTCCGTACCTGAGGCCTTAGAGACTGCCAAGCAAAGACTCACAGCCTTGGCTAACTCCCTGAAGAGGTATACCAGAGATATAGAAGCCAGGAGAATAAACCAGATGTTCTCCACTGAAGTGTCCAAGGTGTACTCTCAGTGGCGGGGGAACAATATGAGAAGTGCACCCCCACCAAGGCTGGAGATGGAGCAATCCTGGAAGAGCATATAGGAGAAGGATGCAACACACAACACCATTGCTCAGTGGCTTAGTGGATCTAAGAGCAGACCACAGCAACCTCCCTGAACAGGATCCAGTAATCATCATAGTGGCAGATATCTCAGAAAGAGTCTCACATATGAAGAGCTGGACAGCACCAGGCCGTGATATGATGCACACCTACTGGCTAAAAAAGCTAACTGCATTCCGTGAGCACCTGGCAGCACAAATAAACCAGCTGCTAGAGCCTAAGACACACCCAGAATGGCTGACTGAAGGCCGGACAGTCCTGATCCCCAAGGACCCCCAGAAGGGAACGGTCATATCCAACTACCGACCAATAAGCTGCCTCAGCCACCTCCTGTGCATGGATGACATCAAGCTGTATGCCAGGAGTGAACGAGATATTGATTCACTGATCCACACCACTAGGATCTACCGCAATGACATTGGAATGTCATTCGGACTGGAGAAGTGTAGTTGAATGGTAACAAAGAGAGGGAAGGTAATCAAAACTGATGGGACTGGACTACCAGAAGGCAACATTGCAGACAGCTACAAGTATCTTGGAATCCCACAGGCAAATGGAAACCATGAAGGGGCTGCTAGAAAACTGCAAACTCCTAGTACCTGCAGAGAGTAAAGCAAGTCCTAAAGAGTCAGCTGAATGGGAAAAACAGGCAATCAACATCTACGGCCTGCCAGTAGTCAGATACCCTGCTGGGAAAATAAGCTGGCCAAAGGAGGAAACAGAAGCCACTGATGTCAAGACAAGAAAGCTCCTTGCCATGCATGGAGGGTTTCACCCCAAATCCAGCACCCTGAGACTGTACGCTAAGCAGAAGGAAGGAGTCCAAGGACCCAAGTGAGTGAAACCTGAGAACAAAGAGGAGAAAGTACAGGAACCATCATGGAAGGACAGGCCTCTGCACGGCATGTACCATTGGCAGATAGAAGAAGTGGCTGATATAGAAAATCCTGCCAATGGCTGGACAAAGCTGGACTGACAGACAACACAGAGGCACTAATGATGGCAGCACAGGAACAAGCTCTGAGCACAAGATCAATAGAGGCTGGGGTGTACCACACCACGCAAGACCCCAGGTGCAGGCTGTGCAGAGATGCCCCTGACACAATCCAGCACATAACAGTAGGGTGCAAGATGCTAGCAGGTAAGGCATACATGGAACGCCATAACCAAGTGGCTGGCATAGCATAGAGGAACATCTGTGCTGAGTATGACCTGGAAGTCTCAAGGTCAAAATGGGATACACCCCCAAGGGTGTCGAGAATAACAGAGCTAAGATCCTGTGGGACTTCCAGATACAGACAGACAAACTTGTGATGGCTAACCAACTGGACATAGTAGTGGTGGACAAACAAAGGAAGACGGCTGTAGTGATAAACATTGCAATAGCAAATGATGGCAACATCGAGAAGAAGGAACATGAGAAGCTCAAAAAATACCAAGGGCTCAGAGAAGAGCTAGAAAGGATGTGGAAGGTGAAGGCAGTGGTCCCCATGGTAATTGGATCACTCGAGGCAATGATCCCCAAACTGGGAGAGTGGCTCCAGCAGATTCCAGGAACAACATCCGAGATCTCTGTCCAAAAGAGCGCAGTCCTGGGAACAGTTAAGATACTGCAAGCTGGTAGAAGACCTGAGCTTGGAGGACAAAGACAACCCGCAGGGCGAGCTGGGATTTTTAATATCTAAAAAACTATACATACATATATATATATATATGTATGTATATATATATATATATATATATATATATATATATATATATATATATATATATATATATATATATATATATATATATATATATATATATATATATATATATATATATATATATATATATATGCTCTCTCTCTCTGTTGGGTTTCCTTTATTTATTTGTGCGTGTGTGTGTGTGTGTGTTACCACGCACCAAAGTTTTCAGCTGTGATAGTCAGTGGGATTATATAAAGAGGATTACTGATCAGTTAAATTAGTAAATAATTTAGTTTTAACATTTTGCAGTGGAAAGATCTAATCCTACTTTTCCTCTACTGAAACAGGAAATAGTAGGCTGTGTGTGTGTGTGTGTGTGTGTGTGTGTGTGTGTGGGCTCTACAGAAGTTCTCTCTGTGTGAATCAGTTTCCTGTGTCATTAGTCTACATCCACTCTAATGATGGTCCCACTGGAGCGCCACTTCACACACACACACACACACACACACACACACACACACACACACACACACACACACACACACACACACACACACACACACACACACACACACACATATGCGCGTGCACGAACACTCACACACACACAATCTGAAATCCAGCCTGCGTCGAGTGCGACAGATATGAGAGGCTGCAGTTGCATATGTGAGCATATGTATGTAAATTCCCTCATTTATGGCATTATCTGGAGGAGGTATTGTCTCTCCAACGTAATGTATGACTGCCAGGGAAACATGAAAGAGACAGAGTGAAAGAGAGCGTCTCATATGCATGCAGAGAACCGATACGCCATAACATATAATGACAGTTCCCGCATGTGGAAGAAGAAACAGGGAGGCAAATGAGAAAGAGAATTAGAGAGGGGGAAAGTAGTTAGAGAAATAGAGAGATGAGACAAAGATGGGAGGGAACTGAAGAGCCATGGAGGAAGAGTGGAAAAAAAAAAAACAGGGCCCAACTGATTTGGGACTTCTCAAGGTGAAAAGAGATTTTTTTGGATTTAAGCTATTTAATAATAGTATAACCAATTTCAGGCTTGTAGCTTTGTAACAGCCTGTGCCGTATTACAACAGAGGTGGAATGCGCTGGTAGGACGAGAACTTGTTTTAATAAAAGGCCAATATTAGGCACCCAAAAAAGCAAGTTGAAAGATTGGCCTACCCCAAAATTAAATTCTGGAAACAAAGGGAGTAAGAGAGCGAGGTGGCTGAAAACCTGGGGAGGGTGTGCGACAGAGGCACAGGAACCCAAAAAAGGAAAAAATGTGTATGTGTAAATGAGCTCAGACATGTATTATGTTCACAATACTGCAAGTGGTGTGTGTGTTCAGGGTCTGAATAAAGAGAAAGATACAGTCTGGCTTTGAAAAATGGCCAGGTGGAATAATATGACTAGCTCAGCTGTTTTGGAAGACCCTAAATAGCATAGGAGAGAGGACCTGTTCTTTTTTTTGAATGTATGGTCATATAAGTAGACACAATGAAAAGCTGAAGGCAGTGCAACGTTAATCTAATCATGAGAAAATCAGTCAACCTCTTAACATTCACCTGGTCACCGGCAGCTATTCTAGGGGTAAGTTATGAGTAAGGTTTTGGGTTCAGTTGACATGCAGAAAGATTTTAATGTTAAAATCTAAGACATTTAATTTGAAATATCCAGTTGGAAACAAGTACAGATTTTATATGTACTGCTGTCAACAGTTCTGGTGACTCAAAGTTTGGTTCACCATTTTCTGAGATTATTTGCTTTCTTAATTATTTCTATTTGGGTGTTAAAGTTGGGTTAGGCAACATCTTTCTGCTTCACTGAAGCAATCTATAAATTAATCCATACAGTATAAAGCACAATAAAGAAGCAAAAGAAGACTAGTTTGAATGCAATCTGAAGCTGGCAGGTAAATTTGACTTCTTGTTGTTAATATTCTTGACTTATTATTTGGTGGTAGGGGTTTAGAATCGAGAGGGCCGGGTTCTCAAATTCTTTGTTTCTTCTCATTTCCCTGATTTCTGCCCACTGAGCTCTGAATGCAGTGCTTTAGCCATTACATGCTGTAGCTTAGCCCGCCCCAAAAATCATCTGAACTGACATTCATCACGGGGAAGCTGGTTAGTCAATAAAACACAAACATTCTCCTAATGCATGGTGATTTGTCTGCATGTGCATGTGGTTAAAGGTGAGTGCTGCTAGACCTTTGTTTGCTGCTGCTTTGCTAGTTTCACTCCTGAAATCAAAATGGTGAATACTGTAAAGCAGGGGTGCCCACACTTTTTCAGCTTGCGAGCTACACGCAAAGCTAGCATGGTTAAATGCGCGTGTGTAGGGTGGTAACGAAACGGATGGATGGCAGTTCATCAATCATCTTCTACTTCATTTAATGCCGTGCAATCTACATTTTCCCCCCAACTCCACTGTGGGTGCCATGCGATCTACCTGCACGCCTCTTGCGATCGACCAGTAGATCGCGATCGACGGATCGGGCACCCCTGCTGTAAAGTGACTCAAGATGCTGTGACAGGACTCATGCTGACAGAAAGGTATTTTACTGCAATTGAAATTCTACATATGAATATAGAAATGATGTGAAGGACCGTGACCTCCAGTAACAGAGCCATTGCATAATGGTGTTATGCATTAAACAATGTAATGTTGGTTCCATACATGGTAAGTGGACTGGCATATCATATATATATTGCACTTTCGTAGTCTCGTTGACCTCTCAAAGCACATTTAAAAGATGTGCTTTGAGATGCTAATTTTGTCAGAGCCAGGAAAAAACAGTCTGTTGCCATTTGATTTGTCATAGCAGCAAAAGCACACGTGTAATCAATCAACTGTCCCAGTAAACCATGTCTGAGTCAGAAAGCTGAACAGCAGAGTCCTGGAGTGGGGACATCGGAATGGAATGTAGGGATCATTAATTAATGTTATTAATTACACATGTGCAGCTTCTGCTATATTGTGTTAAAATGTGGGCTATGTAAAAAAGGAAAAAGCTCTGTTGGAGGTGAATTTGTGATGTACCTGCTGCACCCTTTTGCTATTCTGCTTTGCTGTGCTAACAGAAACATTTCGGTGATGGCTTTGCTGTTGCTACAGTTGCTACTTTGTTTCACCAGCAGAGTCCACAGGGGTTCTGCCCTGTATCCTACCTACAGTTCTACAATCGGTTAAATTGGTTCACATTGTGAGTCACATAAACTTGTTACTTACACTGCTCAAAGTTTTTTATTTTCACGTCATATCTTCACGTGGACCTCACTGATGGTGTAAGCTGAATAAGGAAATTCTGTCTTTGTGGTTTGGACAGTTTGACCTTTACTCTTTGCACGGAGCATTATCAAACCAAGCAAAGATGTTAAACCTTGGAAGTCATTTCCACATCCGCTTGGTTTGTTGGATAGTACAAGCAGATAACACTGACCAGAACTTGCTGAAAGGGATTTTTGTACTAAAGTACACTTTCTTGTAATACCATTTGGAATGCTTTTAATCAAACATATTAACAGACAGATGCAGTCAGTTTCTACATTGCTCAGAAGGTTGGCTTGAATAAGGGTTATCTCCAAAGAGAACATCTCTACCATAACCTAGAACAAAATATATAAAACTATCTTCTATAACATAGTGGAGTCAAAATATTCCCTGATTTCAGGTTGGAATATTGTGGCCTTGTTAGACCAGCATACTTTCTCTCAGCAGTCCCAAACAGCTCTGACCTTTAATGGATCAGCGCTCAAAATAAAGGAATAATCACAAAGGAGTCCTCATTTGTGATTATCTTTGATGCATGATTCCAAAACCATCAATAAAAGATATGTAGGACAGTTTGCCACATGGTTTAATAACTTCTTGATTTCTTGAATTCAAGGGGCTGTTCATTTTCATGCCTTGCATGTACCTCCAGGTTCTCACTCCCTCAACAGAGTGCCTCCAAAGACTGTGCCAGCTTGATGTGTTTGGCAGTGTTTACCACTGTGTATGGTACAACGTGCAGTTCGGACTGTCATTCATACTTACACTGTAAATATGGGAAGCAGTGTAGTGAAAGGGGATCTGAAAATTACTCCACCGCGTGCCTCGGTGACGAAATTAATAAACGGAGGCATGGGAGCGTAACGGGTTTTGACAATGCAAGTCTCTCTCTCGTCCCATCTCTTTCTTCTCAGCCCTGCTGTCCTATTTTCCTCTCCCTCTGTCTCGACTGTGGCCTAATAAGGCTCAATTACACAGAGGTTCTTTCATTCATTATAGGCATGGGCCCCGGCATCTCTTTGTGGACTCCGTAATAAATACTAACGCAGAGAAATAGCTGGGGCCTGGGCTTACTTATGAACCCGTTAATAACCGGGTGCTGTTGCTGTGATGGAAACAGCTTTCTCAGCAGCCTGTCTGGCCACCGCACAAACTCAAACACAATGGACAGGGTTAAAAAAAAAAGTGAGCGAGCTAGCCTTCTAGTTAGCCTCTGAGACAATGCTTTGGCGAACGACAAGCGCCGGCAATTAGCGCATCCACAACGCAGGGGTAACCCTATACATCTTTGTCTGTTTCAATCACAGCGAGACGCCACTCATGGTAAGAATTAGGGCCAAGGATGCCATCAATTTCCCTTAACCTGCTTTATATTGCTCTGTGTAGGTGAATGCATGATAGATTGTTTTTGTCAGCCTATTAAAAGTGATGTTGGATGCATTAAAGGGTGGAACGCACCCGATGGGTCTAGAAGCAGTGGTGTTTTTTTGCATCTGTGTGTGTTTGGAAAAAAATATGCCCATTCAAACAATTTATGTCCCTCTCCCTCGCTCCCACTTCCATGACTAACCTTGATATCTAATGCAAATCACACTCTATACCACAAAAGACTTTCAGCTTGCTACTGTCCATAACATCATTGGGGGATACACACCCCTCCTCTCCACACAACAGCTCAATCTGCCGTCCCAGAGCCTGTACACTGTCATTGGGAATCAGACAGACAGGCTCTTTATGGCAGTCTTTACGACTCCTACTGAAATAACTGTATTCCCCGGTGGGAGATAGAGTGGTGGTGGGAAATGTAACTGTATACATTTACTACGGAGAGAGAAGGAGAGAGAGAGCATACGTAAGATGAGAGATGTCCCACACTGGTCAATCAGAAGGACTATATTCATTCAAAACGCCATCTCATCTTTCCTCTCCCCTCTCTCTCTCTCTCATAAAGCAGGGACACGTTTCATCTGTCCGTCTCCTTCGTTCCTTCTGCGTCTTTGTCCATCCTCTCTTAAACCAGCAGCCGTGGCAGAGATTGCCGTCCGGGGTTGTCTTGCGAGATGAAAGATGGCACGGCTGTGGCGCTCGGGGACGATCACACCCTCCATGACACACACACACACACACACACACACTTTCTCCCTCTCTCTCTTGCACCCACGTATGTCTCGCTCTTTCATTCGCCGCCGAAATGGTCCCTGCCTGGGCTAATTTACATAATACACTTCTGACACCTTTACTTTATTCATCAATCACACCCAGGCAGCTTCTCCAGGTCCGGGCTTTTGTCTGAGCATGTCTGTGGCTGTGTAAGGCTCGGCACAAAAGATTAATTTCACAGCTTTTTTCCCCCTCTCTTCTTCTTCTAATTCTTCTTTACCCTGTCCCTCCCCACCACCACCACCCCACCCCCCACCATCATACTCCTTCCTCGTTCATCCCTCGCTTTCATTTCACAGATGCAAAGCCCACAGAATGACAGCAGCCAGATAATGAAAACAACAATGCAAGCATTTTTCCCCCTCTCCTTTAACTCTGCCGTGTCATATTCCTAGATTCTCTCAACACTGTATTATTCTTCTCTTTCACAGCCCCCCCCCCCCCCCCCCCCCCCAATGTTTCTCTGTCTTGTTCATCCTCTTCCTCGTCTTCACCTCCACCATCTGTTTGCTGTATTTTTTTCATCTTTGTCATCCCTCCGTACTGTACTCGGGCCGACCAGGAACAGATTCCCTGTCAGTCCTCATCCTGCTCTCCTCCACCTGTCCAAGTTCCTCTTTCTTTCTGTGTTTGAATTTAAAACCTCGCATGCCGGCGGCGAGAGTTTGAAGTTGCTCGACTCATGTAAGAAAGAAAGGAAAAAAAAAGAGGGGCGTGAGGAATATCATAAATCATCATATGTGATTAAAACAATGAGCACAGCGTGTTGTTTATTGGTTCCCTCCGTCATTATCGACCGGCAAGTGTGCCTCACATTTCAATTACCTGAAATAAATGAAATAGGGCTTGAAAATCTCACGCTTGTTCATCGATGGAGATGAGAGGGCAACTGTCGCTCAGATATCAATTTTTGAACAGATGGGTTACCATGAGGGGCCATATCTCCCTTTCAATTAAAAATCTGAAACAGTCATTGTCTTAACTGTTGTTCAAAAACCACACAGATGGGTTTTGTTTGTGTCCACGTCGGACTGAGCCTTTTGTTTTATTTTGTTTATTTATTTTTTATTTATTTTTTTGGCCACCAGGGGACATCTGTGGTTGTAGTGGGTGTCTCCCAGCTTAAAATGGGCCTGAAAGAGCACTCAGGCGACCTTTGAAACAAACAAAAAAAAGGAGCTGGGTAAATCCAGGTGAGGAGAAGTCTCTGCTCTGTAGCAGCTCTGACCCTGAGGTCAAAGCGAAACAAGCATGGAGACTGCACACTTGGGTGAGAATGCCTCCTCGACCTCCCTACCCCCAGTTTTTGCCCTTGCCCCGTGCCCCTTCAGCCCCTCCCACACCTCTCACACTGTGTGGCATCTGAACCCAGCCAACAGGATAATTAGCCCCAGAGGCCAGTTTAAGCAGGATGGAAAACAGCATTTCACTGAGTCTTCTGCACCAAATAGCAGTGGAACTGTGCTGGCATCAACATTGCTTGTTGACCCCTCGCTGACTTTCTCTACTGTCAGTGTCTGTGGGTCCATAGCATTTATCATTTTCATGGAGAGCAAAAGTTGTAACACACAATAAATCAGATTCCTTTGGAGGATAGGGATGGACTGTGCAGCTTGTCCTGGGGCATTTGAACACTATTACAAAGATAAGTAGATGAATTGATTGTTGATCAGTAGGGGGGAAATAATAATTTATGAGGATGTCTCACGTTTCATGCATGGTTGGCCTTTAGTTTCTTAACTCTTGGTGGGGCTTTTGGATGAACTGGCCCTTTAAATTGTAAAGAGTTGCCAGTCTGTATTTAAGATAATCCCCAAATTATTAATTAGTGAGTATCAATACAAATGTGCTGTCTGTGCTGCTCACAAAAGTGTTTCATTAGTTGTTTAATGATTTCCAAAACACTGAAAGTTCTGTTTGTGTAATGATTTTGTAATGATCATTTCCCTGACTTTAGCAGCTAAAAATATTTTCTGTGTTAAAAGGCTGCTTTTTCAAAGTGCTAATACACACAAACACATAGCATACTACAAAAAATTGGATATAATTACTGAAGACCAATCTTAGTTTCATATTCATCATTCTGCCATTTTTTTACACTTTAACTTTTATGCAAATAAAGACCATTAAATTTAAATTCTAATAATTAGAAAGGTCACAGTAGTTATGGTTAGCATCCAATAATAAGCCACTACTGCCAATACTGGCTGAATTTAAAAAGAAAAAAGACAACATGAAGTTGCTCCTTTTATGCTGCCTGGTAAATAAGCAAAATTTTCTGACTAGAGATGAGCCTATGGTTCCTTTGAAGCTGCATGTATTTTATCAACTTATGGAAGCTGGAACGAACAAACATCAGTTGCTCCTAACTTAGGAAGAAAAACTTTTTTTCTACTTTAGTAATCTGTCAGATGTATAGATCCAACATACTTTAAAAAAAAAAAAGCAGATTGCGATTTACCGTTAGGTCCTGATCAAAACTCTGTGTTGGGAATAATGGATTGGAACAAACATGCAACAAACAGTATTTCAGACTTTGTCAACATTATGTTACAGCAGATTTAAGTTACATTCACTGGTGTGTCTCATTGATAACTCATGGTTACACTGTTGTTCATTCATTAGAGGCAGAGTCAGCATATGGATGCTGTAGGAGTAGATAGTCTGATTTGTTTGTTATAGCCAAGTCTTGCACTACTGAAGTTTATGAAGAGCTTAAAAAAGGCGACTATGAGTTCTTTGGTTTTTTGAACATGTTTCACTTTTTGTCCAAGAGTTCTACAACCAAAAGGTGGAGAGTCCCAAGTATTTAAACCCTAGTGGGGTTTGTCCCTTCTGGAGGTGGTCGGTAACCCACTATTAATTATGTGCATCATCACATGAGCCATATAATAAAGGCGTGGATCATTACCACCAGGGGTTTTGGGTGAAACCACTTTTAGACTTTGCCCACCCTATCATGGGACCTATTGAAGTCACCTGAAGTAAGGTGTGAGTAGGGGCTGAAGCACCTGGGAAGGGATCTCAAGACTACATTGTAGGGGGCTGACAGCTGGTGTCAGAAGCCACCACCTCTGTTTAATGATGGTTGTTCACAGTGGACAGAGATGGCCTCTTTACTCCTCTTTCAAACCATCTTTGTTCTCGGTCCAAAATGTGAATATTGGCATCCTCAAACCAATGTCCTTTATCCTGTAGGTGCAGAAGTACAGCTGAGTCTTGACCTGTTGATCTGATGAAGGCTCCGCTGGGAAAACCACATGTTTTAAGAGCTTTCTTTACATGTCTTCCTTTTATTTCCCTTCTGTTCTAGAGGGAACATTTAGAGCTGAGCAGATCTTATGGAAAGCACAGAACCAGGATAAAACAGATCCATTTCACTGTAGATGCACTCCAAAACAAGATCAACCAGACCCTGCAGGAACTCACGTCACTCTTAACTTCCTCCATCTGAGAAGAAGCTTCTAAGTTTGTAGACAAGGCACAGCTTGCACGACACACGAAAGGCAAAGAAAGACAACTTTGTAACTTCCAAACACCGCAAACAAAAACTGTCATTCTGAGTCAATACCCAGTCCATCTGGATAAGGCGAGAAAGACACCACAACCAAAGACTGCCCAGATAAGTGGGTGGAACTCATCAGACAGGGTCCTCACTAAATCGGAAAAGGATGTGCTAGCCAAAGGGCTCAATTTTGCCATATCTCCACAACAGCTCCCCATAGTGGATCGTATCAGCCACAGAAACAGTGAGAAGTATTAATAAACTAACACAACCTGACGCAACCAAAGCAGGATGAAGTTTCAGCCACCCTTTCCAGTGCAAGAATTCCTCCGTCCAACCTTCCAATTCAAGAAAAGAAGGCCATCACATCCGTGAGTAAAAACCAAGACATCACCATACTGCCAGCTGATAAGGGAATGTGCACCATTGTTCTCAACTTCACTGATTATCACACCAACATTATTACACTCCTCAGTGACAGTAATATTTATGAGATCTTAAGGCGAGACCCCACAAGCAACTATGAGAAAGTGAGTCCTACTCACACCCATCATTAGCAGTATAAACTCAGCCATCTACAGCATATCTAAGCACTTCACCAGCATTTTAGAACAGATCTGCAAACTTACACAGAATCCAGATGAAATTATAGTGTCTTTTAAAGTGGTTTCACTTTTCACTTGAATTTCTACAACCAAGCCAGTGGCGGCCATCAGGAAATGACTACAGCAAGAAAGTTCCTGACACAACAAACCAGCTTCATCCCGATCAGATTTGCACACTGTTAGACTTCTTACTACCACTAAAAACACAAATAAGGTCTAAATTTACACTACTAACTTAATTATTTTATTTTATAACTTAATTAGGTAATTCCCAGTTCTGTCCAGGTTCTGTCCTGTAGTATTAGTGTCTGCTTTTGTGGCAGATTACCCATCAAAAAAATTACAGACATAATATAATATTTTAGAAGGCACTATCTGATAACAGAAATCTGTGTATGTCTATGTTTTCCTCGCCTGTCTTGATAACCACTCATTCCATTTGCTTGGGGTATTGATCTACCAATACCTGGTTTACACCAACAAAGTCCTGGTTTATAGACATTTGTATTTTGGTGCTTTTCAAGAACCCGTCCACATTTCAAAAGGTTTGAGAACACTGCTTAACAAAAGCTGGGCACAAATCTGTAGGAGGTAAATCATGGTAAACATGATCTGGAGGCTATATTAGTGAATCATAGTTGAATTTTTTTATTTGAACCCTGAGATTTGGTGGTGCTGAGTTGCTGCTCACCTTTTGGTGCTAGCACTTTTTTTCATTAGGCCACTTTAAATTTTCCACACTGGTGGGAAGTAATAGATACCTGAAGATCCATTTATATATTTTTTTCTTTTTCTTGAGTGAAGAAAGTTGATTTTTTTCCCATGTCCATTATGTGAGGCAAAGACAAACTGAGTTCCACTTGAATTTTTACATTTTTCAACAGAAATTTTGCAATCTTCTGTTTAGCATACCAAAAAAAAAATATACAAGATGAAATGATATATATATATATATATATATATAAATGTCTTGCATACAGATGAAATTATTACTTAGTGTTTTAGTGAATTCATGGGGGTTAAGGAAGAAAATCTTGCTATCACCAAGTAGAGGTTTATTCTAACTATGAAATCAAATTAATTTACTGCATTAGAAAAGTCAGTTTTTTGTACTTGCCACATATATAAGCTTTACATGTGTGAATCTAATAGATTCTGCTCAATCTTCTTATTAAGTTGGAATTCTATATTGTTTATTTTGTTTTTATTTCAGTAATGCATGAGAGTTAGATGCTGCTGATTCCCCTGCAAGGACAATAAAGTTGGTTTTTCTTCAGGAGTCGGGGTCATTATTAAGGAGAAAACTCACTGTCACATCAGAAGATCATCTTCCTTTTCATCCCAAGGACTTTGCACTTCTCCAAGCAGGTGTTTAGAAGTCTGGATTAACACCCCACCATCACTACACGCTCGTTTTTTCACCATTGTTCCTTCCCTCCCCTCCATTTCTCCCTGAAGAAAATTAACACTCTCCTCCCACCCCAGGTGGCTAGGGGAGGGGCAGCAGGGATGGAGAGGCGGGGAGGGCGAAGGAGTCTCGAGAGCTGATTTATCTGAGCCTGTCAGGCCCTGGGAGGCCTCGGTAGGTGTTTGTGTGTGTTGGATGAGGGTGGTGGTGGCGGCGGTGATCGCGGGGTTCTGTGTGTGTTTACAATGGGTGCAGGGAGAGAAGTGTCTCTCCCACCTTGGCCCCTGGGTTGGCACAGCGGAAGAACCCCTCTGTCTCATTAGGATGTGTGTGTGTATTATACAGGGGTGCAACAGTGTGACAGTTCAAAGTGACATTCACACGTTTTCTCCTGTCCTCTTTCTCACTTTTACACACACACACACACACACACACACACACACACACACACACACACACACACACACACACACACACACACAACACTCACACACACACACACACACACGAGTGGAAAAAGGTGTCAATATGTGACATTAGTCTTGATGCCTATATGTTTATTTTAGTTGCAAAGCCAGTAAGTGAGGATCAGTCATCCACCAGCTCTTCTAAATAGGCCACTTACATATACACATGTATTAAATGTGTAAACCCAAGTTAGATATTTTCATATTTACTCAAATGTAGATGAAGAAATAAACCTTTTGTGTTTGTACTGCTTTTCATATTAACCACACAGTTAATATGAAATCATGGGAATCCCCATCATTTGATATTAACTGTGTGGTAAATAATCTCACATTCTTAGCCTTAACTCTAAACTATTCATTCCCCAGGGATAACACATGACCCTCTTACAACATACCAATTACCCACTGCTTCTAAAATTCAATTTTTAACCTTGCAAAAATTAGGCCAAACTCTTGCTAGATTTAGTAAATGGCTATCTATAGCCGTAAGTGACTTTTTTCAGTATCTGCCAGCCCACCGTCCCCCTTTTTGATGGAAACTCGATGCCATTTCTAGCTTTTACTTCTCCTCTGAAGGAGGATAGAAATCAAGAATGTGTGTGACAGTATTTGTATTGTATGTATCTGCCTAGAAATATCACGAGTCATCGAGTATTTCCAGAGAAGAAGAGTTTTGATGATTCTACTGTATGAGGCATTTTCATTTTTTTTTCTATTCTTTTTTTTTTTTTGAAAAATCTGCACATCTATAGTAAGGTTAAAGTTTGGGAAAGACTCTAGTTATGGGTTACCCCCAACAATAGTTGGTCTGCCAGCTGAAATACTGCTTAATGTCTATTAAGCATGTGGGTCTGACCTCCACACCATTGTTTTCTAAAAGGGCACTCTTTGGTTGCAGGTGCAGAATTATTACATTTGGATCTGGATAATCATTTGAGATTATAGCTGACAGACATTTATTGACCCAAACGGACATACCTGTATGGTAGCACCTACAGGGTTCCTGCATATTCAGCCCCCAAAACAGAATCCTGCATACTGGATAAGGTTTCAGAAAACACCACGATCGTAACCAGCACCCAAATAACAGATAAATTACATACATTCAAGAAGAATGGTGTTCCGTTGTTGATATTTCCTCTTCCATCTTCCTTTTTGTAGACCACATATATCAGAGACAGTCAGATGCAGTCTCTGGGTTTTTGAGTAGATGCCCCAGCGAGCCAGATTTTGTCTGATATTTTTTGGCTACTGGTACATGTTGCAGGTTCTGATGCATACCCGCATGCGTCAATCGATAGTTGTCAAAAGTTTACAGTTGTGACTCCACTGTACAGTTGCCATGATGTGTTATTTCTAAAGGTTTCGCACTGATAACATTTTCAGGTTTGGAACAAATTTCTCAAAGTAAGTTTTTTTTTTTTTTTTTGACAGATCTGTCTTGCGTCCCATTTGCTGTTTGTCAGCTCTCTCTGCTCTTCGTCCATCTGTTCTGGCAAGGTGGAGGCACCTCTCCGGCTCTCGTTTAGCTGGAGGTCTCCTCCTGTAAAAGTGAGTTTGTTTTTCTCCACAGTGCTGCCAAAGGCACATATTTGGATTGCTGAGGTTATCTGTCTAATTTTCTATGATACTTACCTTACTCTATAAAAATGCTTGTGATGACTGTTGTGAAGACGCACCACATAAATACAAATAAAGTGAATTAAAATTGACTAACCGCTAATTACTCAATTTTTTTGTATTAAGAACATATTTGTATGGAAATTTTGCAAAACCTTTGCATTTCATAGGCACAAATTATGTTTATATTTAACACAATGTCCTAAACTCTCTCATATCCCTTCATATTTATCAGTCCTAAAATCAGCTTATAGGCACACTGCTGTTTGGAAGGTGTAGCACACCAATCAAATTTAGTCTCTGAAGCAGTATCAGATAAAGTGTGCATGAAGTGCAGGTTAAGTATTCATGTAAAGTGTTTTTTTTTGTTGTTGTTGTTTATTACATGGCCTACTATCTGGGGGTGTAGGAATGGGGGAAACCTAGTCTCCATATACCCCAGAACTGAAACCATAATGTAAACAGGTATACGGTAATAATGTCATGGATCCAAATTTGATTGATTCCTAAAGTACAGTCCATCGACTTGACATCTAATCAGCATCGTCCATTAACTGTAGCAGATGGTGGACATTAAAATCATTGTAAATATAGACAATTAATACTTTTTGTAGAAATTTGAAGATTGCCTTGTTATTATTCCGAAATACATTCATGTGTATTTATTTATCTGGTGCTTATTATCCATATGATGTCACCAATTACTTTGAGAAATCCTTCATCACCCTCCAATCCTACATCACCATGCCAGCTTTGTAAAAGCAGACACCCTGAGCGATCTGACTGTGAAATTCTGTATGCTTGTAGCAACATGGTCTCGTTTATCCTTAATTATCCTTCTGGACAAATGAAAATGAATGTCAATAGCACTTTAAACTAGAGACTGAGACCATGAACTCATCATACTTAAGTTTTAGTTTATGAGAGCAGTAGGATTATTTTCCCATAGACTTCTCTAAAACTGGACTTTAAGGCAAACACTATTTAACTCTGTGGAAATGGTCTCTTATTACAGATTTTTGTAAATATTTGAAATCAATCAGTGTCACTTTCCAAACCTGTCCTTTTTATTTATGTTTTTCTTTTACTCTTGAATTGTTCAGCAGTGTTTTTTTTAACTGCTGCTTCATTGTCAGCAGTGCAGTTATTAACCCAACACCTCCTGTTTGGGCCTTCCTCACATTAGCATACAGGATTTATTTCACTAAACCCATTAAAACTAATAAGCACACAATTACCAAGCACGTAGCGGAGAAATATGCATATCAAAAACGCCAGAACTGTCATATTGTCCTGAACGTGTGCCAGGCTCTCCATCCTGACCATGTGGTCCGGGATTATAATAAACTGTTCTCTGAAGAAGGCGAGTACTTTCACAGTTAGGGCTGCTTACTAATTGGACAAACATAATTACTGAGTTCCGAGAAAATGAGCATTGTCTTCATTCATCATGTTAGAAAATCTTCGTTTCTTTAAATAGCTGGTGTGCATGTGTGCAGGCAGTTTAAAGGTAAAGGTTGTAGCATATGGTTGCCACAGATGAAAATGAGTTTAAAAAAAAAAGAAAAAAAATGATATCAACCAGGGAGCTGTGAAAAAGTCTTTTTATAACTGACAGGGAGCAACAATGAAAAGATGAGGGCTAGCGATAGCATAAATTAGCGAGGAGCAACTCTTTTCTTTTCTGATTTCTTCTTCCAGATGCCCTCTCCCGCTCTCCTTTCTCCCCCCTCTGTCACTTGCAATCTCTCTCCCCTTCCAAACCCGGCTTCCACTCTTGATCTATCTTTCTCTCTTTAAAGATGGGCAGAGTGTCACAGAAGAGAAAGAAGGAAGCGAGGAGGAGGAGGAAAAGGGAGGGGGGGATGCACTATGCAAAGCAGGGCCTCAGTAGCCAAAGTCGGCAGGCTGAGATGAGGTGTCAGCATTGCACGGGCGCACTGATGTATGAATGCGGCGAAATCAAACGCGTCACTCAACAGACAGGAGGGGGCTGGAAAGGTGAAACCGCGTGCCGGGAGAGAGCAGCTGTACATCGGCGTCAAGGTGCTACCGTCCCTCCCTCCCCTCCCTCCCCTCCTCTATCACTCTCCTCTTTTCTTGTCTTGTTTTCTTCTTCTTGTTGTTGTTGTGTTCCACTTATTTATTTATTTGCCTGCTTTTCTTCATCTCCAACTCTGTGCGGCTGCCTCCTGTTCTGTGCCACTGAAGAGGCCACAGCCCTAACAAGGTACAGCGGTCACAAAGAGAGAGCGACAGAAATAAAGAGACACAGCTACTCAGAAAATATTAGCATATCCCCTAAGGAATACCAACTAAATTGATACCAAATGAACCCAACCCCTCCTCGTCTTCATTTTCGCTCCTCTCCCCCTTCTCCACACTCCCTCTTCTGTCTCCCAGACCTCTCCCAAGGTGTCACGGTGTCTTATTCATTAATATGTGTAAATCCTTGTTTTCATCAACACGGCAGACGGCGGGCGACATCGGGTGGGCCGGTGTCGCCGCCTATCTCCGCAACTTCGGTTCACCGGCTGAGGCTCATCACCAGGATGAGTGAGAAGGAGTCAGGAGAAGGAAAATAAGAACGGCAAAGAACAGGGGCAACAGAGGTGGGGGGCAGGTAGCAGGAGAGAGAAATACAGTGTTTTAGATTAGGTGACTTCATACATTTCAACTGAAATGTGTTTGTTTTTGTTTGCATTGTGATGGTTGTGGCTGAAAAGGTCTCTTATGTGTAGATTTTGTTGCCTCTCTCATCATTATGTAATATGGCATGTGTTTTTAGTGCAATGAGAATGTAAGTATGTGGTAAATAAAATACAATTAACACCTCTCTGAGTAAACACTGCAGGAGGCCAAACTGTGGTTCATGGGTCAGTTTTTTGTTTTTTTAAATTCTTCTTTTTGCTGGATTTCAAGATCTGTAATAATCGCTCATCAAGAGCTGTCTGAAAAATCCCAGGAATAAAATTGTTTTGGAAAATTTAGTCCTTTCTGTATTCTGTACAAAAAAGATAGACGCAGTCTCCCAGACATCTTGAAACCAATTGTGGAGTGAGGTGTCTGAGGGATACTGCATGCTTATACAGATCCATGGTGGACAGCACGTTGTATTTAACGTGACTTGAAAGCAGCGGCTGAGACCTGATCCTGAGGCTGATGGTCAGTGATTAGTGGACATTCCAGTTTCCAGCTGCACAGGTAATCCTGCAATGTGTTTGCCAACCCCTCATATGCTAATCAACAGGATTCTTTTACTCACACGAGTTGTTGCTTTTATCACTCACCACAAAATTGTGATTAGTCTCACTCAGGACTCGCCCACTTCATGCAGCGAACTATTGCTGAATTTCATTGACATTCCATGATATCGCCACATCACTGTTAATCTCCTTCTGTGTGGATGCCCGTTGAGGCTGTGAACTCATTTCAGTTAAAGTTTTGACTGTGGTCTTAGATCAAGGAGAAGTGAAGGTTGTGTTCCTATACACTTTTGTACAACTGGAAGTCTTGTTGTTACTGTTAGAAAGAATGCATATTCAAGAAACTTTAAGGGTTAGGGCATAGGTCATGTTGCGAAATGAGGTGCAAAAAGAAAAAAAAAAAAAAGCATAGCGTCAACACACAAAATGACTTGGTATTTTATTCATATTCTACTTTGTGATACCAATTTGGTGTCCAGGTAACTGAACTGGGCTTTTTTGGCAGTGATTTGATAAGGCACACTCAGTGAGAGATTAAAATTCAATGCTGTGTTTCATGAGAACAGGTTAAAAAGTATCACCATTTAATGACTAACTGTTAAAATGCTTGTTATTCACTCTAATTTACATGTTTGAGCAGAAGTAAACATGACAAGTTTTGGTGGCGTTTTTCAGAGCTCAGCAGTCTTGTGATGGTCCAAGGACAGAAAATCCTCTGGGATTGAAAACTCTTAGTTACAGAATTCCTTATAAGAGCTTTGAACACTCCAGAGACAAGATCATTAAGTGTTAGGGTCTAGGACCAGCGCTGGGTTACTTGTTACATTTTGAAGAAGTAATGCGTTATGTTACTTAATTATTCCCTACAGAAAGCAATCGATTATAATACTACTCCTAATGAGGACACACGAGACGGTTCTTTTAGTGTCTGAGCAAAAAGCTGACAGAAAAGTTGAAAACCAGCCCAAACAGCGCTTCACACTGATCACCACTATAGAAACAGATACAGTTAGAACTGCTCATCACTGCCTTTGTTACCTGTTGAAGATCAGGCTCTGGCTGCTTGGCTGGCGTGCACTCAGTGCTAACGTCAGCCTGGGTTATTCACTAGCTTTTTTGTAAAAATGCTGTCTGGGCAGATGCTTGCAAAGACCCGTTTCTGTGTTAGCGCCAGTAGAATCTGTGTTGGCAGTTTCTGTTCTGGACACAGTGTACACCACGCTGTCATGTTCTTGTCCATTTGTGCAAAAATAAATGAATAAATAAAAGCAATGTCCACATCTCCACTCCTCAAAAGGTGTAGATCGTTGAGCTGTTGTCCTCCACCCAGAGCACTGAAAGTGAAAAAAAAAAAGGCATATTTGATGATTTTGTTTTTGGCCATGGGACAGATAATTGAAGAACCTTTATAATGCAAAGACATCATTGTAACTGGAATGTGATTTCTGAATATATTACAGTACTGTATAACAGGAAAATGTGATGTGATGAAAATTTGTTTTATTTCTCTCGGATTAAATTTGAATGGAGTTGCATAACATTGTAACTCATTACACCCAACACTGTTTAGGACATTCCAACACCAAAGCACAAAATAGGAGAATAAGTTCTGTGCACATCTGGATTTCCTATACAGGAGCCATCTGGAGGAGTGATTCCACAGATACTTTAGGGCTCAGTCATAGTAGAATAAAAATAGAAAGGCAAGCTCCTTTTGACTAGGAGAAATCAGTAGTTGCCTGGTAATTGCACTGAATGTTTTTTGCTGTCAGAGACCGATTGCAAGCAATTGCGGTAACAAGCTGTTCATCCAGAGGTTGAGAGTGCAACACCCTCAACCCACCACCTCTGGGCAACCACTTTCGATTGGAAGGTGATTAAATGAGTCACCTGGTGGGCGACACTCTGTCTCCCAACAACTGCAGTCCAACTCGAACTGACTGCAATCACAATCAGATTGGGAAAGGTTTGCAAATAACTGCTGTCTAATTTAAAAACACAAACTGCCAACACTTTGTAATCAGTCTGAGCCAGTCTGTGTCGATAGTTGTATTCTGGTTATATTCCTACAGTGGCATGAAAAAGTATTTGTCCCTTTCTGATTTCCTTTTCTTTTTGCATAAATGTCACGCTTAAATGTTTCAGATCATCAAACAAATATTCATATTGGACAAAGATAATCCGAGTAAATGCCTAAGGCAGTTTTTAAATCATGATTTCATTTATTAAGGAAAAAAAGCTATCCAAATCGACCTGGCCCTGTGTGAAAAAGTAATTGCCCCCTAAATCTAATAACTGATTGTGCCACCCTTGGCAGCAAGAACTGCAATCAAGCATTTGTGATAACTGGCAATGAGTCTTTCACATCTCTGGAAGACTCATTGCCAGCCCACTCTTCTTTGCGGAATTGTTTTAATTGCGCCACACTGGTGGGTTTTCAAGCATGTTTAAGGCCTGTTTAAGGTCATGTCAAAGCATGTTAATAGGATTTGAGTCCAGAACTTGACTATACTACTCCTAAAAATTAATTTTGCTTTTTCAGAGACATTCAGAAGTGGACTTGCTGGTGTGTTTCTGATCACTGTGTTGCTTCATAACCCAAGTGAAGGGTTCTAGCCAGAAAAAAATTTCAGCCTGGTGCACAAGTGTTGGGGTGGTGGGGCTAATTAGCGTTAGCTAATGCGTGCGAACGAAACTGGCTGTGTCCAGTGGTAGATCGCAAATTGTGGTGAAATAATACTATAGTGCAGCAATCTAGCCAGAGGGAAAAAAATTCAGTCTGGTATCGGTGATGGGGTGGTATGCGTATAGTGTGCGGGGGGTGCGCGCTGCTTGCTAATTGCAGTGAGAGAAGAGTTCCAATAGATAGCAAACTGGTGAAGTTCTCAGCCCAGTGCAAGGCGACCTCAGCATGACGCAGTGCCGGGCAATCAACCGCTGGCTAGAACCCTACAAGTGTGCTCGAGCTTCAGGGCACAAACTGATGGCCAGACATTCTCCTTCAGGATTTTCTGATACAGAGCAGAATTCATGGTTCCATCAATTATGGCATGTTGTCCAGGTAATGATGCAGCAAAGCAGCTCCAGACCATCACTGTCATGATTGGCAGTGGCGCAGGCAGGATGAGGACCCAAATGCAGGACACTGGAGACTAACTCAAATTTAAAACACAGCCTTATTGCTGGAACTTGCAAAATAAAAGGAAATAACACTGGGATAATTGTCCCATGTCACACAAGTGACATGGGACTAGCAAAATAAAACAGGAAATAACTCAACAGAAAAACATGTATTTGACTTGGAGAACACTGGGAAAGCAAAACCAAAGAAACTAAGGAGCACCAAAGTCCAAAACAAAAACAGTTATGGGGGTCTGCCTGACCTTGGGGCAACACGGGAAAGTCAAAACTGTTCCGGGGGCTGCCTAGGCCACAGAACAAGTCTCAGGGGCATAGGCCAGCAGACAAAACTTTGGAGGTCGGCCAGATGATCAGTGGCGAAGACAAAGAAGCTCTGGAGATCAACGTGAGTGGAAGAGACAAAGAAACTCAGGGGACCAGGAGGCCAGCCGTGAAGACGAAACAGTTCAGGAGGCCAACCATGACAGTGGAACACCTCTGGTGGCTTTACCAACAATGGCAATGGAGACCTTTGGTGGCGAGGCTGGAGGCCGGTGTTGGAGATGACCTTCTAGGGGCCGGTGACAAAGGAGTCTCTCTACAGGTCAGCGTTGTAGAAGGTGATGGGACATCTCCAGTGGCCAGCAGCGAAGAAGGCGAGACCCTTCCAGGGCTCTCTGGGGGCCGATGTAAACAGGGGTGATGGGACATCTCTGACACAAGCGGCATCAGACCCTGCGGTGTGGACTCTGGACTCACAGCCAACTCCGCTGACTCCAGACATGCAGGTTGCTCAGGTGATTCGGCTGACTCTGAAGGCTCAGGGTGCTCTGAAGGGCATGCGGCAGTCTCCTTCAAAAACTGGAGTTGTGGCAGCTCTGGCACAGGATGCACAGGATACACAGGATGCTGGGGCTGCGCAGGGCTCACAGCCATCTCCCCCGGCGATTGGGGCTGTGCAGCCAAGCCCACTGCTGATTCCACAGGCTGACGTAATGGCTGGGGCCTGGGCATCCTCACCCTTGTAACTGGTACAGGTGGGCCCTTGCCACCATCACCTGAGGAACAGGTTTGTGTGCTCAGGCACAGGGGGAGGCCTCATGTGGAACAATCTCTGAAGGTGTAGGCAGTGAACCTTAAACAGCCTGTGGAAGGGCTTGCTTGCATGCATAGTTAACAGTCTTGGAGGGTGCATGCTGTGGAACATGATTAGTCTCTGAACTGGGAACACAGAAAGTAGTTTTCTGAGATGGCAGCTCATCAGAACAGTAAACAGTGTAAGATAGCGCTAACTTGGAAACATCATAAAGTTTAGACAGAGGTGGCTAAAAAGCACCATAAACAGTTTCTGGCTCAGATACCCAAGATGAAATGTTTTTATTGTTAGCTGGCTCAAAAATTATGAACACTGAACTTAACTGAGGCAGGTGAGGCCTGCAGATCTTTAGATGTTATTCTGGGTTCTTTTGTGACCTCCTGGTTGAGTCACTGATGTGCTCTTTGAGTCATTTTGGCAGGCAGACCACTACTGTAACCCTTCCTAGATTGATAGATGTTTCTTTTGAGATCTTTTAGCCGACTTTATTTTGTCAGACAGGTTCTATTTAACTGATCTTTTGATTCGTCAGGTCTGGCCATAATCAAGGCTGGGTGTGGATAGGGTGTGGCCCTGCTCTGTATTTATTTTGAAGTTTTCCAGCAAATAAAGCTGAGTTTTAAGTTCCACAAAGCTGAACCTTAATACTCCATTCAATTGCCACATTGATATGTACAGTAGTAGTACAATTAATTTGATATGAAACATAAACACAGTGTAAAGGAGGCAGCATGCATGTAAATAGTCACTATAATGAATATTTAAGAATGTAACTTAATCATGTTAATCCTCAGTTCTGTTCAGTTTGATATATTTTGTCAAATTTTTAAAAAAGTTATGGCATTATATGGTCACCAGTAATGAAACTTTTGGTTGTAGATCATAAATTCTCTCATGTTGCAAAAATTCACAAAAATTTACATAAAAATATCTCAGAGGTCCTCAACAGTGAGCCATGACCCTGCTGTGTACTGTGAAAACAAAATGTTAAATAATGGACTCTCCACTACATCGTCACCACCAAAGATACACTGACGCTAAACACTACTGTAAATGTGACGCAAAATCGGTTGTCACTTTTTGCCCTGAATCACATGTATTAGCACATTTAAAAGCAAATCAAGTTGTTTTGCCCTTAAGTGCACTCACAGAGGTATTTAAGATGAGTCATCCCTTTTAAGAGCACATAAGTGGAAACAGTCGCAGCCACATTTGAAACCACTTAGTTGAAACAATAGAAAAAGAATGCAATTTGCGCTGTTGGAATTAAGTTGTCTGACTTAATGTGGTGATCTGGCTTCTTTTAAAAAAAAAAAAAAATATTTCCCATACAAGCAGAGCCTGTTTGCTCCTGACATATGCTGGACATATTAAATTATACGACGTGGAGGAAAAAATCAATTAATGGCTTAGGCAACAAGCAATAAGCTGTAGCTGCTCTGACATGTCAGGATGGAACTCTTGTGACACTAATACGTGCTGCGTTATTTGAATAAGGGCTGAAGGCTTACTCCATTGATTTTATTACAGAAACAGCAAATTGATTTAAATAACACTGCTAATGGGTGAGTGAAATGTAAAGGTTGAATGATGTAGTGGAAGCACTCCAGGGTTTCTGCCCATAAAGGCTTAAAGTAGGGACACAGTTTTAATGCTGCGCCTACTTGATAATTACAGCTAAGCCTCAGTCCCCCATTTCTGATAATAAACAATTCAACCGCTTAACATCCACCAGTTCACTGGTGAACAACTTAGTATAGCCTTGTTAAACAGTTCAAGAAATGCATCTTGACCTTACAGATGTTCTAAGAGTTTCATTTCAGTCTCCAAGGGTCTCTGTTTGACAGAACCCCACCCCTAACTGTAAAAAGATGACTGGCAACCTGGTGTTTTTTAAGGGGTTAACAGAATGCCAAAATCCATGTTTGAAACATCTCTTGAACATTTTTTTAGTTTCTGAAAATGTGCCTGATTATGGGGCTGAAATAAACCTCAACCTTAAACCTAGACAGGGTGCCCGTGACCTCGTGGATATTAAGAGGCTCCGTCACTTTGCTCATCAGTCCAGCTAATATAGCGATATCTTCCCCAAGTAGTTGTGCTAATATCACAGCAAAAGTCAAAAACATATGCTGTCGCTCACATTAAACCCATGATGCATTGCAAACAGCTCCTCTGTTACCAAGGCTGCCCCAACATGAACTCTCCACTGAGGGTGTGCAATCCACACGAGGCATGAGGGATGTGTAGGACTGCGCTAGTATGTTAAGATTTCATTTAGATTTCATTCATGCTTTAAAATATCTCTTGCGCGGCAGCTGTATGGGAATATATATTCCATGAATGGGAAATACCCAGACATGGATGTGTGTTTGTGTGTATCCTGCATTGGAGGGCCATTCGTCGGCGAACAAGGCCCTTGCCGTTTTCAATTTCCAGAGGTGTCAGCTGGACCCAAGGAAAGCTGGAAGCTGATACATCAGCTGAGCCACCAGCCCTATTGTGTGTCTTCACTTCATACACAGATAGCCTGAAATGTATGAGCGTAAATTCAGAGCTATTGTCAAAGACTAACGCTGCCAGGTGGCAATAGTAGTCGCTGATTCCTTGATTATATTCATAAACAACAGGTTAACTTGTTATGCTGGACATAGATAGAGTCAGGATGGCATTCCAAGCACTTTTCATTGATGCTCACAAAGATAAGAGGGAGTGTATATGAATAGGTGCATTAGTTGGCAGGAGAGACACATTCGTTTTCCAGAGTGTGTCTGTCTGTTTGGCTACAGCTTGCTCCCCTCTGTCCGACATTATGTGCTTCTTTGTCCTGCTACAGCAGCAACATCTGCATGAAGAGTGGCATCCACACAAGAATGTAAACACACAAACATTTTAATACATCAGTGGGGGTGTTGGTATTTTACACTAGCTGGCTACCTATCTCCACTTTCCTGTCATAGAAGCCTGTCAGCATCTAGTATATGGTCACCTTTGGCAGTTTGGATGAACTGGCCCTTTAAATAGCCCAGAGGCAGAAATAACATTGTGTGTTTGAGGAAACATCACTTCTGTAAAGCTGGATAATAAAAGCACAAATAGGTAATTAATCATTGGACTGCCTCGTTACACAAATGTTTATAAATATTTTTGATGCTACACATCTATGCACCGAATAAAACCAAGAGAATAACTACTGTAGATACTGAATTAATTATGAATTCGATGGATGGATGGATGGATGGATGGATGGATGGATGGATACTTAAATCACAGTCTCAAGAGCATGGAGGAGATACAGGTACTCTAGGAGAGCTTGACAGGGCCATAGAAGGTCCTTAACCCACCAGTATCAGCTCCAATTTGCAAGGAGGAACAGGACGAGCACTGCCAGAGCTACAAAAGGACCTCCAGCAGGCCACTGGTGTGAATGTCTCTGACCAAACAATCAGAAACTGACTTCATGATGGAAGCCTGAGGGCCTGACGTCCTCTAGTGAGCCCTGTGCACCACTGGCACTCTGTGCTTTTCACGGATGAGAGCAGGTTCACCCTGGAGAAGTTCTCGAGAACCCGTGGAGAACATTATGCAGCCTGTAACATTGTTCAGTATAACCTTTGTTGGGTCAGTGATGGTCTGGGGAGGTATACCCATGAACAGAGCACAGAGCTTTACAGGCTAGGCACCCTTACTGTCAGAACCTACGTTGGTGCAGTGGGACCTGGGTTCCTTCAGATGCATGGCACTGCCTCATGTGGTACGAGTATGCAGGCAGTTCCTGCATGATGAAGGAAGTGATACCACTGACTGGCCCCACACTCACCTGACCTAAAGCCAATAGAACACCTTTGGGACATTATGCTTCGGTCCATCTAACACCAGGTTGCACCTCAGACTGTCCAGGAGCTCAGGACACCATCCATTGTCTCATTAGGCACATGCTCTGAAGTTGTCAGGCAGGGGGAGCCATGCAAACTACTGAGCACCACTTTGAGTTGCAGCAGTGAAGTTTTGGCAATCTGGACTAGCCTACTGCATCATTTTTTCACTTTGATTTTCAGGATGTCTTTAAATTCAGCCTCTGTAGGCTGATAATTTTCATTTCCATCAAATGATGTTGCATCCTTTCATTCCTAACACATTACCCAGTCCATATTAGTATAGATATCCACCACAATTTTTTTCCCCCATCGAGATCTGATCTGTTTTCAAAGTGTCCCTTTAATTTTTTTGAGTAGTGTACATTGATCACTTCTTGTCTAGGGAAGCTGGAAACATGCAATCCGTTTCTCCCTGCTACACATGCACACATGAATGTGCACTTGCACTCATGCCAGTTATCTGGTGTTCCTCTTCTTGTAGTCCTAAGGTGACTCAGGATTTACTGTTTTCAGAGTGCATGTGCAGTACGAGGGAGCAGCAGATCCAACAGGTAAGAAAGCTAATACTAATATTGCTGTAACAATTTAATTGGCAAAAGATAACCAGGCAGATAGGGTAGTTTGGTTTTCAGACAGATTCTCAGTGGTTTCACTGACTTCCTGATACTTTCTTCTGTTTGCCTGACTTTACACACAGCACCTCTTTCTCTTCAAAACTACCTGGCAGATAGGAGTCATTGTGACTCTATGTGCAGATGTTCTAAAGCGGGTGTCACTTTAATAACATATGCTAGAAGGCATGCAAAGAGACACGGCAGTGCTAAAGCGGCTATGATCAGATATGAGTCCTAGCGGCTAATGGCTAATGCTCCTTTATGAAGTGGAGGTGTCTGAGGAGGATGCTTGCCTTATGAAGCTCTCTTACATGAAGACCACACCAGCTTTGTGCTGTGTGATTTAGACGACCGGGCCATAGACCTCGATAGGTGTTAGCGGCTTGGATTTCTGTTTATTATATTTGGAAATAAGAGCTTCATTTTGATTTAATGTGATTCCCCATATATTTCATAAAGGCTGATATGCCAGTGGAGTTTTGTTGGACATGGAGAAATACACACAGCAGGGCTGATATTCAGAGAATCATTTTCAAAAGCAGATATTGCCAGGTCAGTCAATGTTGTTGAAATTTGTTCCAGAGGCTTTTTCTCAAGGAGAATCGGTAGATTTAATGCTTTCAATGATATATGATTTACAGAGGCTTTAAGGAGCCCATGTCAGAAAATCTCTACAATACTATGAGAATGACTACGCCATTTCTCATGAGCTCTGTATTGCTCTTTCCCTGCATATGTCTTTTATTCATAAGGTTTTTTTAATAATAAACAGAGCAATGTATATCCTGTTTTTTCAAGAATATCTTTATTAATATCTTACAAACCAAAAACTGGTTGTTTCTGTCAGATCAAAATCATTTACAAAAAAGCAAATACTTTGTACCTATCTATACTATAATTATATGTAGTTTTCCTAATGAATTTTTCTATTGAGAAAGTTTTGTTCTGAAACAACAATGTTAGGTTTTTCTTGATTAAAATATTGAATTTCCATTCATGGTTATGAATTTGTGTTCCTTTAGCCTCGTGCATTGTGTACAGGTGTCTGAGTATGTGAAGATAAATACCAAGCTAAGCCGTTATTCAACATACACCAGAGTATTCACCATATGAGTGTGAGCTGCAAAACTAGCTGATTTCCAGTCATCAACTGAGATTTTATCTTATTTCATTTGTAGTGTGCACTCATTGATGAATATTATGTAAGCAGACAAAAGGGCAAAAATTGTCTCTGGCAGTGTAGTAACTGATATTCTGTTGTTGTGCTTTTATGAAGGTTTTCAGCTATAAAATTTCTGGGAAAACATTCTTCTCTTCTTCAGACAACGTAACAGAGATTGAATCTTTTCAGGCTTTTCAATAGCACCAAAGTTTTAATTTAGCATCTGATCCTTCTGGGACAAACGTTTACCCCATACTGGGCTATATGAGACCAAACTGATTCACTGTTTAAATTTATATGCCAAAACTAGCTGGCTAGCTGTAGTAAAAGATCATGTTGGAAGCAAATTAATCCCAAAGAAAAAAATAATGTTCATTTATTTGTTTCGGAGCTGTACCTTTTTTGGACTGGTATTCATCAGCTAATTCTTCTAGCTTCTACTGTGAGCCTAGCTGATCTGCTAATCGCTATTTCAGTGTGGAGAATGTGTTTTCATTTTCAACGTGTATTTCCCAAAGTACAACACTATAAGCATCATAATATCCTTTCCTTCCTACATACAAGAACAAGAAGTTTCTCAAAGTACTGAGATTCACAAGCAAATGCAAAAAAGCTTTCAGAAATGGACAGCTGGCATTCTCAATTTGCAGCACCTCATAACGGCAGCAAGCAAGAAACAAGTAATCCTGATGCTAACTCTGTCCCCACATAAGTGAGTTTTTATTCTATTCTTACCAACATGAGATTTAAAAAGTGGTTTCAAGTGACCAAAACAAAATAAAAGTTGGATTTACTATAATTTACTGTAAAACAACAAAAGCAATTCCTGTTCAGTAATGTTGCATCTCAAGGGAAGTTGGTGGCCGTACATGTTTGTGCACCTGCAAGGTTATTTGTGATGAGTGTCTTAAGGTTTTAGCTATTTTATTTTATTTTACTCTTAATCTAAGACTGGTTGAAGTAATAGGCCTTAAAAAAAAGGAGAAAGGCCAGAAATAAAATACTAGATAAAAGCTTGTTTGTGATAAGTGACGAAATCAGGTCCTACTTTACAGTACCTGCATAAAAATATTTACTATCAATCACCATGTCTGATGTTTATTAGAAAAATAAATTCCATCTCAAAATGCAGACATGAGGCATTCCATCTATAGTAGGCTCCCCTGGCTGAGCGTTGCATGCCCTTCTAATTTAGCAGGCCACAGCTTAAGGGCCCAGTTACAGTGGGAAAGGATTTTATGAGTTTACGGGATGCTGTTTTTATGAGTGGCTGAGGAGAAATAATGGGGTCGAGTGTCTCCCTCCATCGTCCTTCCCTCACTTCATCCCTCTCCCTCTCCCCAGGCCTCTCCTATTACCTGCCGGCTGGAGGACTCAGGAGTATCGCTTAATAAAAGTTAATCATGAGAAACTTGTTCATTAATTACAGTTCAGGCCGACTGCCTGCCTGGTTGCCTTGCCTTTCCTTCCTCATGCTAAGATATGTCTTCCTTCAGTCTGGGATTAGACTTTTTGTTTTCATCCTTTCTCTCCCCCTCTGGATCATCATAATTTTTTATTGAGAAAATATCCTATTAGGTAAGTATTTCCTGGCACATATTAGTGACCAGTATAAATGATTCACAGCTTATAGAGGCCAGTAAAAAGGGCAAAAAGCACATGATGTAATATTGATGTAATTCCAAACATTTGAGGCGTTTGTTACACAAAATTCCCGAGTTGACATCAGGGAATTTCATATCTTTGTGGTCTGGTGGAGATTAAGATTGCTCACAGGTCTAAATGTCTTTTAATGTTTCAGCCTAGATGCAGGGTCTAAAAGGCAAAAAGAAAAGGGTTACATAGGGGGTCTGTATGCAGGGTGTGATTTACTGGGGGATCCCCCTCACCCCCCACTCCCTCCCATCTACATCCTCTGCTAAATAATTTTTCATTTTATGGGAATACTGCACAACCATCAGTCAAATCAAAAACTGACTTTCACTTTCAGCACTCATGATCCTGTAACAGTAGAGATCTCTGTGTTTGGGTTGGTGGTGGTGGTGGTGGTGGGGGGGATCAAGCTCAGCTGTAGCCGTTTCAGAGTGAAAAGTATGTTAACTAAAAAGAGACATGAACTAGATTTAGGACAGTGGGGCACTCAGAAAAGTTCTAGAAATACTGTGTCAACCACTTGCCTGAGTGTTGACAACACAATTCACTGTAAAGGTGAGTTGTGCAGATTGTTCTTTCATCTTATCGAACTGCAGCTATGCACCTGGTTGCTGTCTGAGACATCATGCAGAAATTACACGCATGGTTTGTTGGATTTGCGTTGTGGTACAGCTGCTGTGATAGGCTAATGGAGAGGAGCAGACACACTCCTGCATAGAAAGATCAACCTTAATCTGACCGTCATTCATGGCATCATTCACGAATTAGAACCTGTGGTTCATTGTGCTGGGGAACATGTTACAGAGCTGGGTCATTTTCACATATTCATTAACTTTCTCACTAGAAAGTCTGCTGCTGATCTCAGTAAATGAGCATGGTTGCCTTCTTCACTGTTTGGAGATTTTGCAGATGCAAGTAAAAGAGGGTGACGTGCCGCAAACAACGCTCCACAGGAAAGCAGAAAAAGGCCTTCAAAGCAGGAATCTACCAAAGCTGAATATTTATTTAGCCTAATATTTTTCGAAGTCACAGCATTTTGTGCTGTTGAAATTTGAGTTTCTTTTGTTTTAAATATTGAAGTTATGGCATAGCTGGCCAAATAGTGCTAAGTGGAAGGAGGATTTAAATCGTGTGTGTATTGACACTGAAGAGAATGTTAGACATATTAATTTAATTAAAAATATACTCCGGTATTCTTGAAAAAGCTGTGGTTATGTTTAAGCTCATAATTATTCTACAGTATAATGGCTCATATCTACTCTATAAACCTTTCATTGACAGCAATAATAAATGTTCTATCAGGCTTCAAAGTATAGAGGAACCTTTTTTTTTTGTTCTCTTTTTTTTGCTTTTTGTTTTGTTTTGGAGGGGGGGCAGCACCCCTCCCTCTGTGTTTTTCACAAATAGCACCAACCATCTATATAAATGCCATTTGTGGTGACATGCGTAATATCACCTGATGGAGAATTGCAGTGAACAAATTGCCTGTTGGGGGCAGCATCAGTTCAAAGGGTAAGAATCAGTTCTGTTAAACCTGAAATGTCCAGTAAGGCGCGTCATTTGCATCTATGCACCTTTGTTCACTTTGTGAACAGTTACCATTTTGATAGACTGAAAACGATTCATCATGCAAAACAGAAGCACACGTGCAAAAGGTCACAACATGATTTTTGATCAACTTTAGCAACTTTCCGGTGGCGGCAGATGACCCCCCCTCCCTGAGCCTGGTTCTGCTGGAGGTTTCTTCCTGTTAAAAGGGAGTTTTTCCTTCCCACTGTCACCAAGTGCTTGTTCAAAGGGGGTCGTTTTGACTGTTGGGTTTTCTCTGTAATTATTGTTACAATATGTAATGTTTGTTGTGATTTGGTACTATATAAATAAAATTGAATTGAATTTATATCTACATATCCCTGAGTAAGTTTTCCAGACCTCGAGTATTTTACTTTATTTTTACTATTTTACAACAGCAGCATTTTTATGACACTTACTATGAATCATGTGCATCGTGTTTATTTGATGTACTGTATTTTTGGCCTGGTCAGCTGTGGCTCAGAAGATGCAACGGGTCATCTACCTATTGGAACGTTGGTGGTTCGACCCCTGGCTTCCCCAGCACCTGCATGCAAGAGTGTCCTTGGGCAAGATACCCCAAATACCCCTTACTGCACCCATTAGAGTGTGACACTTAGAAAGTGCCTAAAGGTAAATAATAAACAGCTGTTAAGTGTAAGAAAGTGCTATATAAATACCAGTCCATTTAACACCAACATCTGTGGCGGCAAATTATGTGCTGGCACCATGGGACACACACACTGCCTTCATTACTTCAAACTTTTGACATTTACATAAGCGCCATTGTAACTCTATTAAAAAAAAAGTACAGTAAGTCCACTTTTAATCTAGGAAAAGACAATAGTTTGGACAATTAGACCTCACTTACACTGGCCACCATGTAAAGGTGTGTGAATAAGTGAACATAAAATTGCTGACCTTTTCAGAAAGGCGGTGTCGCCACAGCTGCACGGGGGCGGGACTTTTCCTGGTAACCAAGACACACTGAAGCATGTTTCTGGTTGTTGTGAACACCACACAATACAGTGATACATTGTTGTAGTCTTCTTAAATATTCCTTTGAGTCTAAGCTGTGTGTTTTCCTGGATCCTGGAAACTTTTAATTATCTAAAACTTAGCTGGATGCTCATTTATGAGAAAAACTATTAAGTGATCCATTTGAAATTATAAGAGACAGTGGTAATTGCTGCATTTATTTTTGTCACTTATCATATTTTGGTTGTCATAGAAAAAAGTAACTTAATTTGCATTTCCCATGGTTTTGAACATCATAGACATCTTTAATTGGCAAATATAAATTTTTGTGACGATTTCATGAATAACACTCAAGTCAGGATCACTTCAGTCTGTTTTTGTTACTTCCATGTGCAGGAAATTGGCAGTATGACTGTTTTCTGGGACCTCCTCACCCTTTCATGTGCACACATTGAAAATCCAAGGCAGGGAGAACAGGCATAAATGAAAAAAGATATGATAAAGCCAGAAGTATGAAATGGAATAGCTGGGATGAGCGTGGGTTGCAAAGCGGCTTGTAGGGTCAGCAAAAACTGAGCAATTTAAATAGTGCACCCTTAGAAGTTTGCCAACTAGACGTGCAGAAGTGTATCATCTGAGCAGTCAGCTCATATGGACTGGCATTAACACCAACACTTGTAACAGTATTAACATCAGCTGATGTAAGGGAACTGCAGCTGTGCTGGAGACAGTGTGCCCTTCATGAACTTTCACCTACTTCATATGATGAAATTTCAAGTTTTGCTTTTCCAGGAAGCACAAAATGAGTGTCCTTTTGTGTAATTTGGAGCATTATACAAAGTTTAAAATCTGTTTGATCTCCGGACAAAATCACCGAATGCTTGGCAAAGCTGCAGAAGAAGCTACACGTTGTAATAAACTGAAACGTTATTCTTCTGGTTGCTTCAGTATTTACATGGACTCCTGTGCAGTTTAAAGCCACATCACTCCTGTTCACAACTATATCTGTAACCATATCTGTTTCTTTCTGTATCATGCGTACATGTAAAGTCAGATGGAGTTACAATCTGGTTAACTTTATATCTAGTTTTGATTTTGTCCAGCTGGGTCTACACTGGATCACAGCTGTTTGGGGCCTGACTGCAGAGGAGAACCATCAAAAGTGAAACACTGCAGACAAACACGTCCTTCAGCCAAAACCAGCAGAGTTTGGACTTTTCCTTCTTCTGGAGAATCGGGAAAAAAATAGTTTCTCCTGGTGCTTCACTGTGAGGTCAACATGCTCACCCACCCACCCACACACACACACACACACACACACACACACGCATATAAGCACACGCTGCAAAAATAATCAGGCTTGACAAATGTTTTCATTGATTCACTGACAATCTTTCTACGTCAGGCTTATTTGAAGATATGTTGAGTAAAATGACCTCGGTGTCCTCCTGGATATTTTCTGCTCCAGTTCCTTAACTTGCATTTGTTTCAGTGAAAGACTAAGATGTTTCATGCGCTCTTATTTTTTCCCCCCAATCTCCCAAGAGATTAAATGGTAATTTGTTCATTTTTTTGTTTGCATAATTTATTTGATTTACTTTGTTCATTTGTCTTTTAAATGAGCCCACAAACAACATCACAAAAAAAGAGAGAAAAAAAAGAAATCAATCCAGCAGTGAAATATTGCTGTGATTTGTAGATGATGCCCGATGCAAAACTCTGCTCAGCATTGTTGTCTTTACTTTTTGCAGCACACAGATGAGCAGTTGATAGTGTTTCCTATTAATTCTTCCAGACATCATTAAACTTTCTTCACTGTTTTTATTTTTTAAATCATAAAGACTACATACTATCTGGGATGCTGTGAAAACACTGTCTCAGAGCCAGTGTGAACTTGTGACACTTGTTGGTGACTTTTTGCTTTTTCAGACCTACAGTACGAGCACCACAACATAAACCACTGTGACGCTTCCAGATACACTTTTTGTCTTTTTTTTTGAGTTTCTTCCAACCCATTGGATCTACTTTCTCTCATAAACAGTAAAAACAGAGGAAATTAAACTAAATTTACTGCAGAACGGAGCACCTTGGAGGCAAATATACTGCATGCAAATTTCCTCTTCAGCTTTATATGCTTTATTGGTGACCAAACTTGAAACTTAGCTAAATCCATATTGATCTGCCTGCGGCTATACAACATCAAGATGAACTGAAAGCCCACCAGGCGACACAAAAAAGTGCTGTATTGGTAATGGTAAGAGATGTAATTGAAATGTTAAGTACGAGGTGCAAATGTATCCCAAATGTGGGTAAAATGGACTTTAATCTCGTGAGGTCCATGTCATTATCAGTGAGAACCCAAACCAAACCCCCAAATCTTTTTTAAGAAAAGCAAAAAGGCCTTTTTGAGAGGAAAAAAGTAAATAGTAATTGATGGGCCCTGATTTTATATTCTGGTAGCACAGGGTTAGGGTCATGATGACTTAAGCCTTAAACGGAGCTAAACCCAAGTCACAGTTCACATCCCCTCTGACTTAAATTCAGAACTGCAGGTCTGAATGCAGTGCCACCAACAATATAACTGAGCAAATGTTTACATGGACATGTTTCACATATACACACTATAATGTTTTTAATAGGGACTTCCTGCTACCAAGAACAAGAACTGCTTTGTTTGTAGTGTTTGGCTGGACAACATGAAAAAGTCAGAAATAGAAAAAGGTGTGTGCAGATGCTGAACAAAGAATACTGTTTAAAAAGGATTCCATTCATCCATCCATCCATTTTATTCTGCTTATCAATTTTAGGGTCTCTGTGGGACTGGAACCTATTCCAGATGTCACGGGGTGAGAGGCAGAGTGCACCCTGGACTGGTCACCAGTCTGTTGCAGGGCTCACAGTACAGGACCACTGTACTGTGAGGCAACAGTGCTAACCACTGCACACTGTGCATATATATATATATATATATATATATATATATATATATATATATATATATATATATATATATATATATATATATATATATATATATATATATATACATACATATAATGATGTGTGGATCACTATAAATGGCTTCCATTCCACTTAAACTAGAGCTTTATGGCTTTAATAAGCTTCATGGTTCACCATTATTATAAAAATGTCACTGTTGTTTCTTGGGTCCTTCCAGTTTATTGAAAAGTGAACAAAATTTTGACACTAGGAAGTGTAAATGTTTGGAAGGGTGCTTAAACATTCTGGTCCTTATTTCGTATTCATGGAGAAATAGTTTGTTGTTGTGAAACTTATTTGGAGGATTTGATAAAATATTAAGGATAGATTAATGAAGATTTTATGAAATTAGCCTCCAACTGTGGCCCTTATTAGTGGCCCTGTATGTACATGCAGCCTGAATTTGGTTGCCAAATTTGTGGCAGAACAATAAAGAAAATAGTTTCCTAATAAATACACAGGACAAGAGTCGCTGTGCTTTGTGCTTCAAGTGTGAGCGCACATAATCAACAGCTGTGCACCTGGCTTCTTGGCATACTATTTTGATCAAGCTTCAAATCCTGAGATAGATTCTTTTAGTGTTAAACAAGTTAAACCTCTAATAAATTAGAGTATATTTTATATTAGGTTTATTCTGTTCTTTACATAACCGGTGCTATTGCATTATGTATTGTGAAAATGCCTGTCGGGTCAAGTCAGTGTTAAAATATGCAAAAATCTTTTGTTGGTGTGACTGTAAAGATGTGATTGTGTTCCACTGGAAGAGTCAAATCATTAATGCAGGGCAGCTATATTGCGTTATTAGATGCGATGCACTTAATTAGTCTATGCAAATAAGTGCGAGATCACACCTTGCTGAAGTATGAGATAGTGCAGTTGTGTGTTGCATATGTGTGTTAATTAGTGAGCCCACTGTCTTCTAAAGTGTGAAGAGGAGGTACCAGGGCTGATTCAGGTTGAAAAGTGTTGTGTCTGACAGCAAACATTTGCACAGAAATGCCTCAAACTGTCCCTGGATTTAAATGCTAGTTTTTGTTTTTCATAATGCACCTCTATTCTGTACATCTGCATCAGCATAAACAAACACATGCATATGATCCCGGCTTTCAGGGTGACACACCACAGGTAGGAAGCTGGTAGGACACTGTGGGGGGAATCTAAAAAGCTAATTTTCCCAGTGGCCTTCTCGCACCTCTGCCCTTCATATACAGCCATTTCCATAAAGTGCTCCCCCTGGGGAACCAACAATAATAAACAGTTATTAGTAAATGCATTATACCAGCACGTCCCTTTTGCCCTCTTGCCTCTTCTTAATAGTCAACCTACAAACATTCACAGCGCCACCGCAGCACCCAACCGGACCTGACACGGGGATGCATTTGTGTGTGTGAGTGTTTGTATTTCTGACCCAGCTCAACACAGAGTACTGAATTCGTGAGGGAATTGGGCTAATGCTCATAATAGCACTGGCCATTACAGCAAAAAGCTTTGGACGCTGTATGCCTGCCAAACTCATAACTGTCATGATTTCATCTGATTGCCTGGTGCTTTTAGTTATGAAATCCATTCCTATCACTTTTTTTTTTTTTAAATTATCCGGTTATTTTGCACTTTCCATTAAAGTGGGCTAAATTGCTCTGAATTAAAATTCAGATGATATTATCCCTGATGTTTAGTGATTCAACCTCTTCAATTAGTGATCTGAGACTGGTCACCTGTGTAATTGGAGATGATACTACACCTGGGTTTGTAAGCAGCCATATTGTGCCTAAAATACAGATGGATTGGGGTTTATTTTAATAAGCTAGCTAAGCTAGGCTAGGGTCCAAATTTTGGTCCAATTTTTTTAGTCTTGTTTTGTGTTTAAAGGTGACTGGTCACACATGTTTACAAGGCTAAATGTGCAGCACCAAAACACTCTTTGCCATTACTGGTTTTTATTTTGTGTTTTTGTTATTATCATCAGGACTCGTGGGAGCGGGCATGCATACAAACACACTGGTGCACATACAGTATCTCTTCTCCATATGGTGAAATACAAGCTTCTTTTCATAAACATCTGAACTGGCCCTTCATCGACATGGAAAGATGGGAGATGGGGTGAGAAAGGGGGAGACAAAGGACAAGCACTTGGCCAGGCCTCTCCAGTGTGAGTGCCCCAAACAAAAGTCCCTAAATGCATGAACTTATTTACATCTCTATTGATTCTGGGAAACATAGGGAGGCTGGGGTGGTGAGAGGTTGGTGAATGTGAGGGCACACAGTGTGCCTACCTGAATGAAGCTGGCCTGTCGTGGGTTTGTGGTAAAAGGTTGGTCGTCAGGGCAGCTGGAGATGCACTCAGCACTCAAAGATCCTGGTTTGTGTGTGAGCGTCTGCGGATGTGTGCTTTTGTATGTGGGCCTATTCATCACTTCCTCTGCCTTATTCTACTCTGCCCCCACCAGGCCTGTGTGGCAGTTGTGTGGAGATCTTGCAGTATAAAAACAGCTGTCTTTATTAGGGTTATCATGGACTATCCGGTCTCAATGCTATGTTCAAAATTTCCCCTAACTGACCATTTATTTCAAGGCTAATGGTATGGTCAGTATACATCCATAACTATATCTATATTTCTGTATTTTAGCATAGATTACAGCATTAGTTTCCTAAATTTTTTTTTTTTTTTCAGAAATGTCATCAGTTGTTTTGCATGTGCACATTGGTAGCTTGTTCGATTCATGGCATCAGATTTGAGTGAATTATGTCCCACACTCATGAAAATACAGGAAAACATGTTTTTAAGATGGTTTTTTGCTGCCCTTTAAAATGCCTTTAAATTTAGCACATTCACTTATTTCCCCATTATTCCCAGTGTTCCCATTACTGAGAAGAACAACTGGTGCACTGAAACACAAAGGTTTTTCCTGTCACATTTAATATAGGACATTAGCTGCCCAAGGGGCTTCTTTTACTTGACAGCAATACATGCAGAATGTGGTTTTGCACTGTCTTTCTGAAATAAGTAAGATGTCCATTCAAAGAGACATCTGGCCAGTGCCATGTGCAAGTTATCTATACATATGCATTAATGCAGTGCCAGCTGAAGGCCCAGAGAGCACATGCTTTCAGCCTTGTTCCTTGCAATTAAAGAATTCTCAGGATTCTCAGATTCTTTTAGTAGCGTTATATAAGCCACAGTAAATGCCAAAATACCCCTCTTTGTAATTTTGAAATCCTCTTACAGAGGAAACCAAGCCCCACCTTTACTTAAGAAAATCTTAGCCTCTGTGGGATGCTCTTTTTATATCCAGTCATGTGCTCAATTAAGCCATTTTGTTCTGAGATGTTCCACCATGTGTACTGATGATGTAGTTCAAGCCATACCAAATCCCACTGCTTTGGTAGAGACTGTTTCTATTTTTCATCAACTAGATTTTAATGAAGCCTTTGCCTGTCTTTTATAGGTGGGACTGTGGTGAAATGTGCTACATTGAGATACCAGAAGATTTATGGTCCCCAAAGGATGAATCTCAGTAACGTCAGTCTCTAAGTTTAGTGTGGCCAGCAGATCACAGTTTTCACTTACTCAGCTAAATATGATAATATTCACTTATATGGATTGGTGCACACAATCGTCATCCCCAGAGGATTAATCATCGATGACTATGATGACTCAACGACCAGCGGATAAATGTTTTCACTGAAATCTGAAAACTTCCGATGTCTCCATTGGGACAAAATTTGTTACAAACATCCATCATTCTCAGGGGATGAATCTCAGTGATTTTGTTAATATTCTTTCTTGACATTTAGCACCATCAGTCTTTACTTTATTGTTTTACTAATTAATAAAGCTTAATATATTATGCAATCTAAGACTCCAGATTGTCTCCAGACTAACAGCATGGAGATTATAGCTCTTTTTATTAATGACGGACATTGTAAAAATGTGCTTTTTGGGGATACCTTTGGCCACTTTTGGTAGGCATACTTCAAAGTTAAAGTCAAAGACCATTTTAATGTTCATTCCAAGCATGTGTAACCATTGCTGTAGTTGCACCTTGTTTGTGATGGTTTATTTGTATTATCTTCTTTGGAGACTGCTTTTGGGGAATCTAAAGCTCCGCTTTAATTGTGATGCAAAGTCATCTCTGCTAGAAACTATACAAAATTTAGCACCAAGGTGTGAAATTAATTTTAAGCAAAGAAAGTCAACCAAACAGGAATGACTTGACTGACAAAAACAAAGCAGCCACCCAATACCAATCTAAAAGGCTTAGATGATACCCTCTCTAGCTCTAGGGTTAGGGTTTAGAGGTCCTTGAAAAGAAAAGTCTTGGGTTACTCGTCAAAATCTTTAATAAGGATGGCGGAAAGAAAATATTTCAATTTTGAAAGAAAGAATTCTTAAATCATTGTCACGTATTTGTCACATAATTCACCTTAATTAGAAATTATGACAAAATATTTTCTTTGAGGAGGCTTTTGGAGGACTGTGTTATGAATTTTAGTGGATGGAGGACAACCCTTTAATTACGCCAACTAAACAGGAAACAAAAAATGGTATTTTCAGTGTCTTTTTTGTCTGGCTTAGTCATCAATTTGGTCTAATTCTTCCAATAAGCAAGGCAGTCTTTTTTTCTCATAAAAGGGGTCCACTGGGTCAACAGCCCACCAGTCGGATTTGTATCCTTTCAGCTGAGGCTGTAAATGCCTCACTAAAACATATCAAGACCAGTTACCTTGAAACAAATCTAAGTACTAGATGCATTCATGTCAGAGGAGATTAAGCCTAAAATAAGATATTATGACTTTACTGGATTTTGCAATTCAGATTTTAATTAAAGGAACACACAAGAGTAGAAGACTAACACTTAAAGTTAGCATATTAACAACTTTCCTTAGGACTAAAAATCTAAGACACAAGTCAAAAAAAAGATTGAACTTAACTCATCTTGAACATATCTTCCACATGACCTGATATCATAAGAAAAAACCATCAAAGAGAAACCTTTAAAGACATTAAAACAAATGATAGAGAGATGGAAGGAGAGCGAGGGAGAGAGCAAGATGGAGCAGTGTGGTACAAACAGTACTCAGAAACGGATGAAGGTCAGGGAGGGAGAGACGGACAGAGAGAGAGGTGGAGTGGTCTAATTTGTACACAGCTGCTAAGTAAGGAGAGCAGGCTAATTACTGGTTGAACAGGGCGGGCACGGGCTGCTCATGTCAAAAAGGACAGAGCCAGTTATTAGGCATCAAAGTGCATTCATATCACAGCACAAAGGAGATGGGGGTCGAGGGGGCACGAAAGAGGGGTGCAGCATTTGTAAATGGAAACATGTTGGAGGGGTTGGGCGGGTGGTGGCGGTGGTGGGGTGGGGGTTAATGAATGTCATTGAGAGGTGTATTATGGGACCCTCTCCTTAGGCCCATCGCTGTTTTAGGGCAGCAAGAGAGTGCAGACGGTTGTGCGCTTTGATTGTGTTCAAAAATGAAGCAGAGGAGATGATGGAGGGATGGAGGGAAGAGCAGAGGTAAAAGGAGGCTATGTGGGAGGCCTTCGCAGGAAGTGAAACAAAAAGATGAAGTAAGGGTGAAAACACAAGAGAACTCGGCTCTCAGGTGAGTAGGAGAATATGATCTCAGCGCAGTCTCAGGGGCCCGAGGGGTCAGGGGCGGATAAAAAGCACAATGACCAGAAAAAAAAGTGAAATGACCAAAATGAGACCAAATGAACACAAAGAGATGCAAAATGTCCAAAATAAGGCAAAAAATAACCACAATAAGGTGCAAAACACAGACAGCTGCAACACAATGAGACACACAATAATAAGACAAACAAAAGAGATGAGATTCAAAATGAGGCTCAGATAAGAGCAAAGAGATGCAAAATATTTATAAAGAGACAAGCTAAAAAAGTCCCAGAGACAACAAACAGATGCACAACAACTGGAAATGCACACAAAACAATGCAGAATGCATGTGTGAGATACACAGCTGGACACAGAGAATGGCTGCAAACATGGATCTCCCAGGCCAGGGCCATTTCGTACCGATTATTTCATGATCCATCCAGATCTAAAGCTGTGGAGGAGGCAGCCTTAGAGGGTTAGCTTGTCCAAATGCATTATAAAATATTATTTTGACTTTTATTTAACTAAATTGCAGATTCTCACTATTGCTTATAATTCATTACTTCCAAATATGGAAATGAAAAAATACACCCAAAGTTTCCCAAGAAATTTCATCTTTATTTGTCAGATGTCAGCAGGAAATGCGTGAGGTTGCAAAGCTGAGTGGACTTTCACCACATTAGTTACAATCTTTTCATAACCTTAATCTTAACCTGTATTGTTGTTGGCACATGCACATATTATTGAAATCAACAATGGTTTCCCAGCATAAATGAAATGACGAAAACTTGATTTTGGCTCTGCGGAATTTTCCGGAATTTTCATTGTTTCTGACCGGCTTTATACCGACATTCCAGATGCCAAATGGAATCCAAGAGGTCAAAATATGATTCAATGAACGAGAAACCAATGTCACTTTATTTTTAATGCATTATTCTTTCAAGCATGTTATTTCTTCTGAAATGATGAATACCTTCACCTCTTATAAATAAAGCTGTCTAAAAATGAACAGAAACTCTTTTTCAACTCATGCACACATTACTGCCAAAAGCAGCAATGTGTGCACGAGACATTCATTCACACAATTTCATATTAAAGGTCAAAAAGCCATTAAAGCATAACTTTAAAACACACAGACTGAGACAAATTGAAGTAAAAATTTAAATACAGTGTTAACATGATGACCATTATAGAAAAATGAAGTTGTTCTAGTTGCCGAAGAATCATGCAGCACAATGACAGCATTCAAACCTTTTCCTGCATTTTTTATTTGTTGTTTGTAAATGAAGCCAAAATCATTCAAGCCATGTCAGTACACTGAGTGGGTTGAGAATTGTGAGCATGAGAACTCCCTACTAAGTGTTAATATAAGGGAACAAATCTTGGCCCATACTTGCATGTTCTTGGGCTGCTGCTACCGGCTAGAGCAGCATCATCTGCTTCAGTGGTGCCCCAACAGATATTCTCCAGCACTGAAGGTGCTGAAGAACTGACTGCCAGACAGGAAACCCAGTTTGTTCTATACATGTGTGAAAATGTGCCCACTCCAAGTCACTGCTACAGTTGAAAAGGATTTTTTTTTCTTGCCAGTGTTGAATTAAAACTCCCGTTACCTGACATTTGTATGATGTATATGTCTGTATATGTTTGTAGCAAATCCAGAGTTATAAAGTAGGATAGACTGTATTTTTCCTCATTTCTGGAAACAGGGTTTTCAGACCTTACTTAGTATACTCTTTTTATACTTAGTATAAAAAGAATTGCATTCTATTTATATTAGTGCCATGTATTAGAGATTCTACCCCCGAAAACAAAGTAAAATACAGAAGAAAAACATATCTTCTATTTCATTACTTGTAAAACCAAAGATAACATTTTATTTACATCCTACAGTCAGCTATAAATTGCTTCACCATACTTCTGTAATCCAATTTATTCACTTGCTTATCAGCAAGAGTTCCCTCTGCTGCAGTGTGTAAATGTTTAAGGCTGCTTAAAAGGATGGACTGAAGAAACCTGTTTGACACCTGAGCAGAAGAAATCATAGCTTCATTCTGCCCCGGCAAAATGTAACTAAACTTTTCTTTTTCTTTTCTTTTTTTTTAACCTCTCAACATATGCCAGGTTATTGGTGACCCATCTTGGGGTAGTGATAGACTTAGAGTTGAGGGTAGGGTTTGGGTTTGAGTATGGCCCCATTTGGGTGTTCCAAACAGGTAAATATTCAAACTGAAACGTGTATGGATATCCACTAATGACCTGAGGGATAATAAGAACTTAAACAGAAATGATGGTGTGTCGAAAACCCATTTATGTTACCTGCATCTGTGCGCGTTGATTCATTGAGTGCACTGGCTTTAATATGGCGAGGTTTGTATAAACATCATGCTGATAGTGAGGCACTTCTGACACACCCACCAAACAAAAGCAAATATACTTGAATGCCTGCTGCATACCATCACAAGGAAATGTTCAATCCAGCAACCGGAGCAAAAAGTTGATCAACTTTTTTTTAGTTTGAATGTGTCCGAGATCTCCAGTATGGATTGATTAGAAGACAACACAGTACCAAGTGGACAGTCAGTACACAGTTGTGTACAAGCAACCAACAACAGCTGCCTGGCCCATCACTGGTGAGAAATCCACAGCTGGATAGATCAGCAGCTGATTTATCTGGCAATGAAAGCCGATGTTCTCCGATGCCACAGTTAGATTCTAAGTTTCTGCACGGCAGTCGGTAAACATTCCATTACGTCTTTGCGTGTCCCCACACAGCTGGATTCAGGGGAACAAGTGATTTCAGCCAATCTGATGTTGCCTTTACAGTCCCAGTCAAAAGACACTAAAGACAGACAGAAAGGGAGGTAATGGGACCCACACATCCGGTGGCGGTAAAGCAGGGAAGTAGATCGTAAACTGTTGCTTCCATCCCAGGATCCTGGGTTTGCAGTATATGAAGCAGGGAACCAGAGGAACCCATAAATCCTGGAGCTCAACCCCTAGCGGCTCAGCCCCGGCCTGGGCTGGCATGGGATGAAAGGCCAGCTACAAACCCTGGGCCCAACCGCACACACACATATAACCATGACTCACTCCCTGCCAGCCCCCTGCCTGGACCCTGGCCTGCAGCCCAGCGCCTATGGAGCGTTTATTAGAGAGAAGACTGAACACCATGTGCTGCGGCCGGGGCTCAAGGAATGTGCCTGGTCAACAGCAGATTACAGTGTGGCGCTATCTGTAAAGAAGGTACTTATTTGTGCTCCTTTGTGTGTGTGCGTGTGTTTGTGTACAATATTTACATGTTTCCTGCCTTTATGGTAGCAATAAAAACATGTGCATATGTTGGTGTGTCCACATCAGTGCGTGTGGTTGGAGAAAAAAAGCTTTACATCCATTTGTATATAATTGAATACGAGTATGGTCCATATGTATGCTATTACTGTGTGTTTGTGTTCACCGGAAAAGAGGCAATGTATTAGAGAGGTAAAAAACACTCATGTTACCATGAGTGCTTTCATTCATGTACGTGTTAAAGACAAATCTGTGCTTGTTGTGGTGCCAATCTTTGAGTGTATAATGCAGTTTTTCCGTGTGTGTATTGTCCTGATTATTTCACAAAGTAGCTTTATTTTGATTTAGTGTGGAAGTGGGTTGGGGCCACACTGGAAATTTCTAGAAATCTGCACTCCAGATTGCAAAAGATTCCCTTTGTTGTTTCTATTTTATATGATTGCTACCAAAATAAGCATAAGAGTTTAGCCATGCACCCACTATGAACTTGAAATAAGCATTTAACATAACATTATGAAGTAAATACTGATTGCACCAATGAATTTAGATTGGTTGGCCTATAGAAAGCTGCAAGATGATATTCTTGACTTTTGTCAAGCTAGTGGGACTTTTGGGGCTTTGTGGTTAATGAAAGCACAGTTTATTTTCTTGGATAATCCCAGAGTTTGTCATTCTTATATTATGTATAAGTACATATTGTTGAGCAAAATCATCTCCATAAATTGATGCCACTCAAGATTTAAAAGTTAAATGATTATGTAGCACTTAGTGAAATTATGACAGCACAGTTTTAAAAAAGGCATCGTGCCAGAAATTTGTTTTCTTTTACATCAGAGTTATAACCGGAACACATGGAACGATGAGTATAGCTGTTTAGCTGCCTGTTTAACTGAAACTGTAACATTTTTTTTTTTTGGTTGATTTCACCTCACCCTCCAACTGATCATTGCAGATGGCTGTGCACCCCCGAGCCTAAATCTGCGGGAGGTTTCTTAATGTTAACGGGGAGTTCTTTCTTCCCACTGTCACCAAATACTGCTCAACAGAGGTCCACTGACTATTGGGGATCTCGCTTTGATATTGTAGGGTTATAACCTGCCTGCTTATTAGCCTGACTAATGTTTTAAACAGAAAATTGATCCAGTCTTGGCCACAGAGGAACACTGTGGAAGTGTAAGCAGGGGGTTGTCTATAGCCACTTTAATCAGATAATTAAAGGTGATTTGTGCAAACCAGAGTAAGATAAAAAGTCTAAAATGTGTCTAACTATGGGCTGTTTCACTGCTAATGGTCCACTCAATAAACAGGAGTTTTTTTTCTGCAGGAAAAGACAGGATCCGACATTCACCGAGCAATAAAAAATCAGTGGTTGATCACAGAGTGGGAATATTGGGTTGGTCTGATGCAAGGTTAAATGTGAGAAGGCTATTGACAAAAAGTACTGTTGATAGCTCACTGAACCATAGTGCATGCTGGGAAGAAGGAATTTGGGAATGGAATGGGAGAAAGAAAGTAAAAGAAAAGCCAAAAGAAAATAAAGTTGGTTTGTATGTCTATGAGAAAAAGAGAGAAAGCTGAAAATTTAATTTGGTCATTTTTGTGTTTAGGTTGATCTCATCAGTTTCCCCAGGTGGTGGTGGTGGTGGTTGTGTGTGTGTGTGTGTGTGTGTGGGGGGGGGGGGGGGGGGGGGGGGGGGTATATGGTTGTTTGTGGTTTGGCTGTAAGAGGAACAGGTGGGGCAAAATGGTTGAGGGTGTGGCACCATTTGGGGAGAGTGGCACACCTGGTGTGTGTTTGATAATTATTCTCTCTCCCCGTGTAGTAGGTGCAGAGCTGGGAGAGGAGGAAGATGGACAGAGTGAAGCGCAGAGGCAGTCCAGCTCTGTAGCCGGATAGTTGGTGGAAAAAGTATATCTGTGTGCTTGAGTACAGACTAAAATCTTCCCCTCTCTGCGGGTGTTGAAGAGAACCTGTTACACCACATCTACAGTGAAACACACAAGCAACAAGTCTGTGCAACAAGTCTCATAATAACCTGATGGTGAGTTCAAAACAGCACGTGCATCCATCCCTCATTTCTCCTGCAGTTTATTTTCCACATTCTGCTGTTTTATCATCAATAATTAGAATATATTTATCCTAAAGTTTTGTGTGTTTGTCTAATGTTTCCCAAGTTACTATGTGTATATGACACATTCTACACACTATATATAATTTTAACACATCTGTCAGCTCAATCTGGCAACCCACCACAAAATGATTCAAGGAGGGTTTGCACAGCTGCTCTCTGGACGGGCAGACAGAGAATTTCAGATGCTTCACCACTTCAGCTGTCGTTACCAAAAAGACTTCAATAATAACGTCAGTAACAATGGTTAAAAAATGTGAAGGTCATATATTATGTAAAAAGATAGAAAGAAATTACAACAAGTACAAATTTAATATGATTTCAAAATTTAAATGGAGACATCTGTCCTTGATAGAAAATTGAGATGAAAAGAATGACATCAGGTGATTGTGTTTCAACTTTACTCTCACAAACAGTGTTGCGAGGTTTGTTGTTAATTGTAGCAGATAAAAGGCAAATATTAATATGAAAATATCACTACATCTGTTCAGAGCACTTGATTTGTTCGTATAAGAATTCTGTATTTCCCCGCTGCATATAACTGCTGAAAAAATGGACAACTAGCACCAGCTGGTTAAGAGATTACAATATTCATGTTTGCAGTTAATTAATGAGACATTAAGAACAAACAGCTTTAAGGCACATACTAAAACTCTCTCTCTCTCTCTCTCTCTCTCACACACACACACACACACACACACACACACACATACACATATATACATGTGTGTCTGTGTATGTGTATTATAGGTATATGTGTGTGTCTGTGTATTAGTAAATTAGCATCCTGGCACTCTCATTCTCACTCTGGAATATTCAGCCACCAGGGTCAAAACCATATTAGCAAGAGGTGAGGCTAAACAAATGAGATTATAGCTGAATTAGCTAATTATCATTATTTCCATCCCCTAACAACCTGTAATATCGACGGCATAATGGTGCTTGTCAGATTTATTGTTGTGTTTGTCTGGGAAGCCTTTGCCCTCTGGTCTCACCTGCTGAAACACATCGTCCATCCATTAGAATGCATTATGGAAATGAAATCTTTGGTGTTGTTGTTTTTGGTTGTTTTTTTTTTCCTCTTTCTTTTATTACAAGCTTTGATGTGACAAGTTGGGTTTTTTCACCTCCATTGTTTTCTTTTTTAACAAAGAGAGTTGAGAAAGAGCAGGGATAGGTAAGGTGTAGGGAGGGAGGTGCAGGGAAAGAAAGACTGCAAGTATATGGGCCTTCTTTCAAGGTTAGAGCAGGCTGGAATTGGTGAAGTAGTGCCTATTACAGACAGACCTTTCAGAGGAAAATTGGACCCGTCTACCTTTTAAGGACGACATGCTAATTCATGTCAAAAAGGCTTTTAGTCAGGAGAACGGGGCCGGAGGAAAGGCTGTTGTGTTACATTCATATGGGCTGATGTGCACTCACTTCCAGGATAACGTAAGCAAAAATATTGATGTCAAGATTTGCCTTACAAGACTAAAGAAAAACCACAAAGGATAAAAAAGAAAGATATTGTGTTTTTATTGCATTTAAGTTGTATTTTATTAAACTTCTTATTCAAAAACACATCCAAGGTTCACTGGAAATAAAATCACAAATGCTTGCTTCCCAATGAAAATCTTTTATTTCTACGGTTAGTGATTTTTTTTAACTGATAAATCAACATCTCTGCATTTTACAAGTGTAGCATATACTGAGAGGGAAAGAGGCACTTTAGTTGCCTCATAATTTAAAACAAATGTAGGTTATTTCAAAAGGTTAGAGCTTCATACCCTTAAAAGCCAAAAAATATATATGTTTTGGTCAGTGTTATAGAAGGGCCTTTCAGTATTACAGTATATTTTGCATTACTTCTACAGCGGTACATGGCCTCATCTTTCAAACATGTCATATACATGTCTTATGACTAAATCAAGAACACCCAGATCTAATCAGGTGGAGTGCCCCTTTTGTCTCTGGAAAAGTTCTGAAGATAAATTGTCATAGATGCTGCTACTGCTGCTGCTTTTGACCATTTTATATCAGCTTAATCCCTGAAGGTGCAGTAACAGGAGTGCTATAAACTTTGCTTGTGTGAGACTTTGTACTTGAAAGTTTCAGAATATCCCTCCCCAAAAGGGGAGTGAGATCTTTCTATCAACCCAGATGAAAACTTCTGGACACAGATATGTTTATACACCTTCAAAATGACGAAAAGTCCAAATTACAACTTATACAATACAAAACTCTCCATAGAACACATTATACAGGACACAGGATGTTCCAAATGGGCCTCAGAGACACAAATATATGCATCCAATGTTCAGGCAATCAGGCTGAAAACTATATGCATGCTATTTGGTCTTGTACACCTGTTCAGAGATTCTGGCAGATGATATGTGAGGACTTATCCACATGGTTTAATTGCAATATCCCAGCAATTAAACTGTGCATTTTAGGTGATGTAATATGGAAACAAATATATCACAAATAGTTCTTACTGCCTTAAGCATCGCTAAGAAAACTATCCTCATGAATTGGAAATCAAAAAATGATTTATGCATTACTCAATATAAGAATCTACTTTTAGAGCACATTAGTCTAGAAAGAATGTCTGCCACCTCCAAAAACCAACTGGCCAAATTTGAATCTCTCTGGTCATCACCGATCAGCTCCATCACATGATGGGGGTGACCGGTTGTAGTCTTGTGTCGCGGTTTACCTGCCAGGTGGCTGGGGGTGGGCCGGGGGATTCGGGTGTCTGATGGCTCTTGGACTGGAGACGGTGGCTGCCATTCTGTGGTTTCTGTGCCCGGCCCTGGGTGTTGGTGGTGGGGGCTTGGACGGATGCTCTTATGGTCTTGGGGTGTGGGGCTGGGGGGCCCATGGTGGTGGGTGCTGGTCCCGTCCAGGTGGCCGGCTCCGTCTAGGGTCTCCCTCCTTCCTCATCTGTATCTATGTAAGTTTCAGAAAGTTTCAGAGTGGCAGGTATGAAGCTGCTTCAAGCAATCGTATAAGACGTGACACTAATCAGTCATAAAAAAGATTTAGACATGGATATAAAGTTGATCTCAAGAATTAGAACACAACTAATCAGGTTAGCGGCTGCTTTGGTGTTGTGTCCCAACACACAGTAGGTGTCTGCTAGGCCTCACCTCCACTAATTCCACTAACTATATTGGACCTGTCACAGCATTTTTAATAGAAATATTTGATGAATAATATGGTTTGCTCACCATCAAAAAACATGCTAATCAAGCTTGGTCACTTCTCAAAAAGAAGCAAAACAACAACAGTGTGCTACTGCTGAGGCTCCACAATGAAGACTCCAGTGGTTAATGTCACAATGGGCACATCCATCTACAGGTTTAGGCTGCAGTGGGGTCTTGTGCTGTGTTCCACTTGGACAGCCTGAAAAAGTCAGATGGAATACATGGAACTCTGTGTTGGTGCACCACCAGGAAAACATGGATGAAGTGCACACATCCCAAATTCACAAGAAGCAGATTCTCTGACCTTTCTCAATATATCCAACAAAAATAAGTATTATGTAGCACTGTCATTTACTTGGACAATCTATTCAAACAAGGCAACTTTGATAGATTCTTTGAATGTGTGTCATGGGACACATCATCCCCATAATTCTGAATTTTAAATGTAAAAGTTCCACCATCCGACCAAACTCAAATGCACCGTCTGCGGCAATGCAGAGCTTTTCATGTCCAGCCTAAACAAACACTCACAGCCTTTTCCATGGCTGTTGCCATGCTTCACTAGATCAGACTATAATATTCTATAATTTTGACTACCAGTCAAACTTTTTAGCTCTTGTCAAATTATGCGAGTCACCTGGAGTCCTAAATGGTTTTCACTTTCCATTTTTCTGACAGGCTCAGGCACATCGTGTGACCTAAAGGTCATTTTGGCCCTGCTGGGCCTGTTCAGTGTGAGCAGTGGACCTCCTGGGATCCTGCAGCTGTGAGAACTCAAACAAAGAGTGGAAGATAGATGGGGGAAGACACAACCATGGCTGATAACCTTCTTCACCTGGTTGCCACTAACAACTCACACAGAGTAGAGTCCTCGTGCACATGCTCTCAAGCAGCCCATAGTGGGGTTAGGTTAATTGGTGATTCTAAATTACCTATAGGTGTGAATGTTAGTGCAAATGTTTGTTTCTCTGTGTTAGCCCTGTGGCAGGCTGGTGACCTGTCCAGGGTGTACCCTTCCTCTCGCTCCGTGGCAGCTGGGATAGGGTCCAGCTCTGAATGGGCTCTAAATTGGATAAGTGGAAGAAAATGGATGGATGGATTTATTTATAATTATTTTCATTACTTTCTCTTTCTATCTAGTCTTGTCTCTATCTATGCCTAGCTTCTCTCCTTTCTCTCTTCTTAGCGAGATGGAAAGCAAAGGGTCTTTCATTTTTTTTCTGACACCCTTGTCCTTCAGCCTATTGATTGGCCACCGAGACGGCAGGCCCCTGTCGGCTGCTAATAGAAAGTGAAGTTCATCAGCTTTTCCCTTCTCCAGACACACACACACACACACACACTCCACCGCTGAGGGACCCTCCTATCAGCAGACACCCGGTGATCTAGTGTAGGAAGGCCAGCAAACTAACCTTTGCAACAGTTAGCCTTTTTCCATGCCAAACCTTGCTCTTCCAAGAAGTCTGTATATTTATTTTGGATGGTTTTGTCCCTGAGTGCTTGTCTCCTTGTATCAGTATCATGTTGTATCAGGACCACTGATGACTGTATTTCACTTGCATTCAAGGACAAATGGAAATTCCAGTCCTTACATTAAATGTCCAATTATTAAAAAAAAATACTGAAGTTGCTCTGGCGAAATGCTGGAATCAACAGTGAACCTCAATTAGGATGCCAAGTTTCTAAACTGAGATGATTTCCGTACACTTCCATGTAGTACACAATCTGCACTTTTTGAACATTTGCAACTTGTCAGTTCTTTCACCAAAATTCTGTATGTTCATCAGGTAGTCCCTAGCTTTTTCTAGCTAGTACAAAACATTTGTTTATCAAAGCTTTTGAGCCCAAAACAGCTGCACAAATAGCTTAAACAGGCTATTTTCTTTACTCTCTGGAGCTGACAGGATAGTGATCAAGCGAGAGCTCTGTCGTGTCTGGAAACTTTTAGAACTAATACCAATGGGCACTTAAGCTTTCCAGCAACATGTGGTGGCCCAACAGCTTCTCAAGACACTTTATGTTGGTTTTTCCTCTGCTTTGTTCCCCACCTGTAGCCATTCAAAGCTCCTTATTTGCTTAAATGTCTTATGTCACTCCACTGTTATATATTCTGAAATCAGAAAAAGATAAAAAAAAACTTCCAAAAAACATTTTAAATCACCCCCCCCCCAAAAAAAACCAAACAAAAAACAAATAAACAAACAAACAAACAAACTCACCAATCATTGAGGCACAGAAGACCTGCTGTATCTATAGAGAGAAAGATCGCTGGTGACAGAAACCAACATGCTTCTCATTATTTCAAGCTTGGGTATGTGTGAGTCAGTTTGCTACACATTACTTCTTAACAAAGTTATTGTCATTTAAGGGTGACTCAACTTCACAGCGGTCAGTGGGTCGTTCATCTAGAACCAGAACAAATCAAGTTAGCAATTACAACATTTTGTTTGTGTATTATGATGCTAACTAAAATGTGCAGGGCACTTATCCTGTGATCTAGTCTGTGATTTATATACAGTCAAAGTTTGGACACACCCACTTTTCACTGGTTCTGGGTTCGGCTTCTACACTGACAGTCTCTACAGCGTTAGTTTGATTTTGATGCATAACAAAGACTTCATCATTATGCAATACAGCACTGCAAAAACAATGCAGAATAATTTTTTTTAAATTTAATATTTTATTTTGGTGTAATTCTGATCAAAAATAGAGATAATTATGTACAAATATACTGTAAGAGCAGAGATTACAGGTCAAATTGCTAATTAATGGCATCTGCATCTGTGAACACTTTTATTGTGTTTGTTGTCTGGTTTTCCATTGGAGTGTTGAGTTTCGGTGTCTCTGAGAAATCCAAACAGGACTGGATTAATTCTGGCTCTAAGGAGGAATTCCCTTTAGACACACTGACTACCGAAATGGTGCAAATCATATACATACATTACATGATTAAATGGGCAATAACAAAAAAATAAGCTAATCATTTTAATCTAATATATAGTATTTTATATTTGGAGAATATAGCTATGTCCTGGTACTTCAGTTCATTGAGGTTTGTGAACATTCGTATATGAACAGCTCTCAAGGACCTACCAGAGCATTTCAACTGGGTTGGGGTCTGGACTTTGAGTGAATCAACATGTCCTTTTCTTTTTCAGCATTCTGTTGTGTTGTTTTTTGTTATTTTGCCAAATGTGTGGCTGTGCATTATGGACAAATATCTCTACTTTTTTCCAAAAGTCTTGTAGCTTGTTCAGATGCAACTTTGCCAACCTAAGCTGTGCTGCATTGTTCTTTTTTAGGGAGAAAAGGCTTTTTCCACCTTTTCTTTTTTTTTTTTTTTGGCAGTTTCTCTGAAAATGGCTTTATGACCCTTCAAAGGCTGATGGGCAGTAACACCTGCTTCTTTAAGATCGTTGCTGATGCCTTTCCGACTGGGCATGCTAATATTCACCTGAATGCTCCAGACCTGCAAACTGCCTAAACTTCTTTTATAGAAGTATTCAAAGTTCCTGAAAATCAAAACAAAACAAACAAACAAACAAACAAAAAAGCAGCAAAACTTTTTATTTGCTTTTACTCACTGTTTAGTTTGACTTTCAGTTGTTCTTTAGTTTGGATTAAACACAAAGAATACTTTAGTTTTAGGAAATTATTTTGGTTTGGGTTAAAGTTTGCCTTTTTGCGTCACTTTTACATGGAACATTAAAAAATGATGTTTCAGTGAACCCAATATATACTTCTTGCTTTTGTGATACCTTGATTACTGCTGGACTTTCACTGTAACTAGCTTAAAACAGAGAGATCCACAGCAATGTTGATTTCATATTTGCAATCAGCATTCAAATGTGAGATAGTCAGGTGAAATGGCAAAAATATTAGGTTATTTTCTTGTTTTTTTGCCAAAAAAAAAACAAACCCTAAGAAATAGCTTCCTGTCCATAATAACACTTAGAGTTTAACTCTGTAATCAATGTCATTCAGTCCAGTTCATGAAAACTGAATTATGCAGGGAACCACTGGTATATCAACCAGTGGTACATGGTCATTTATTCACATGAAAATGTCACATATTATTACTTAAATTCACAGACAGTCCTGAAGAACCCTCGGGCTCTAAAGAGCGCCAATTTACCATCACATCAGTTTTAATGAGCTCTCCTTGGCTTGCTGCGCTCCTATGACACCCATTGTGGCTTTGCTTACATTCTACAAGCAATTGTGGCATTCTAAAAAAGTTTCACCTCTCACTGAGTATTCATTTCTTAAGGACAAAGTTTTCTGCACTTTTTTTGAGTGGGTAGGGGGGCTAAAGCTGGAACCCACCTTGAAGTAAGAGAACATGCTCACTCATTTTCTTCATTCTCTGCCTCTCCTCTGTCAGGTCTTAAGCCAAGACCAATGGCTTCTATTAGTGAGTGTGGCAGGGCAGCTGACAGGCTAGTCAATATCCATGAGAAGGCCACTTCATTAATGATCCCTGCTTGCTCAGAGAGATGGAGAGGCCAGAGAAAGTGGCCTCTGAGAGGCCACAGTGAAACACAAAGGGCTTGGACTTTATTTTCAGCAACACACTGAAATCATCAGGGTGTTTCAGTGTTTATTTCAGAGAGGATATATCCTCATTTTATTTTAAAAGCAAGGAATTATGTGAAAACACAAAAGCTTTAAGAAAGCAAATTTGAAGGTATTTCCAAAATAAAATTTAAGAATGTGAAATTTAATGTTATCAAAACAAAAATATATATGAATATATGGAGCTAATACATAAAATCCCCAAGTCTAAGAGATACTGCTGAGCTAATTCCTTGACGCCTTTACAGAATAAGCACAAAATTATAACTAAAAGTGCCTGGAAATCAAAACTTACAAACAACAAAACATCCAAAATAATATAAAATAAATAAAATTATATATATATAATGGTAGTTGACAAGAAGCAGAAGACCACAGTTGTGATAGATGTAAAAATGGGGAAGTACCAAGAGCTGAAGGAACAGATGTGGAAGGTAAAGTCTACAGTGGTCCCACTGGTAACAGGAGCGTTCAGAGCTGTAACCCCAAAACTGGAAGAGTGGCTCCAGCAGATTCCAGCTAAGATACTGAACAGAACCCTCATAATCTCACGTCTGAGCTTGAGGAACACACACACACACCACGCTCCAGGGGTGAGAGGGAGATACTGCTCAAAAAGGTTTAAGGAACACTTTGAAAACACATTAAATCTCAATGGGGAAAAAAATCCTGCTGGATATCTATACTATTATGAACTGGGTAATGTGTTAGGAATGAAAGGATGCCACATCATTTGACAGAAATGAAAATTACAAGCCTACAGAAGATAGGCGTTAACAACAGAAAAGCAAAAAATGATGCTGCAGGCTAGTCCATTTTGACAAAATTTCGCTGAAGCAAGTCAATATGGTACTCAGAAGTTTGTATGGCCCCCACATGCTTGTACACATGCGTGACAACACTGGGGCACACTCCTAATGAGGACTTCCTTTGGGCAGACCGAGGACAACTTAATGGCAGTCAGGATGCAGTTGCCTAGCCTGCAGAGGTCTGTGCATCCTTCCATGGATATGCCTCCTCAGACCATCACTGACCCCACCACCAAACCGGTCATGCCAAATGATGTTATAGGCAGCGTAACATTTTCCATGGCTTATGTAGACCTTTTACATCTGACACATGTGCTCAGGGTGAACTTGCTCTCATCTGTGAAAAGCACAGGGCACCAGTGGTGGTCCTGCCAATTCTGGTACTCCATGGCAAATGCGGTCAAGTCCATGGTCCCAGGAAGTGAGCACAGGGCCCACGAGAGGACATTGGGCCCTCAGGCTACCCTTGGTAAGCGTGTTTCTAATTGTTAGGTCAGAGACATTCACACCGCTGGCCTGCTGGAGGTCATTTTCTAGGGCTCTGGCAGTGCTCATCCTGTTCCTCCTTGCACAAAGGAGCCGATACCGGTCCTGCTAATGGTTTAAGGACCTTCTACTGTGTCCTTTCCAGCTCTTCTAGAGTAACTGCCTGTCTACTCGAATCTCCTCCATGCTCTTGAGACTGCTGTGAGACAGAGCAAACCTTCTAATAGTGCATATTTATGTGCCATCCTGGAGGAGGTGGACTACCTGTGCAGCCTTTGTAGGGTCCAGGTATTGTCTTATGCTACCAGTAGTTATACTGACCCTAGCCAAATGAAAACTAGTGAAAAAAAAAAGTTAGAAAAGATGAGGGGAAAACTGTCAGTGGCCTTCAACTGTAAAACCCAGTCCTGTTTTGTTTTTTTCTCATTGTTGCTCCTCTGGTGTACCTGTTGTTAATTTGAGTGAAATAAATATTTGATTTCCAAGCAAAGCATAACTTAGTACTTGGTGGAGAAACCCTTGTTTGACAAGCACAGTGGTAAGACGTGTCTTATAGTTGGTCACCAGGCTTGCACACATCTCAGGAGGGATTTTGGCCCACTCCCCATCACAGAAACTCTCTAAATCCTTTAGGTTTCTTGGTTGCCACTTGGCAATTCGAAGCTTCAGCTCCCACCACAGATTTTCTACAGAATTAAGGTCTGGAGACTGGCAAGGCCACTCCATGACCTTACTGTTTCTTCTTAAGCCACTCCTTTGTTGCCTTGACAGTATGTGTTGGGTCATTGTCATGCTGCAAGACCCATCCACAACCCATCTTCAGTGTTCTGGCTGAGGGAAGGAGGTTCTCATCCAAGATTTTATGGTATGTGGCCCTGCCCTTTGGCCCCTCAGTGAGGTGAAGTCATCCTGTACCCTTAGTTGAAAAACAGCCCTAAAGCATAATGGTTCAAGCCCCATGTTTGGCTGTGGGGATGGTGTTCTTTGGGTCATACTCAGTATTTCTCTTTCTCCAAACATGGTGGGTAGAGTCAATACTGAAGAGCTTGATTTTGGTTTCGTTGACCACAGCCCTTTCTCCCAAGCCTTCTCTGAATCATTTAGCTAACAAGTTCCACTCATGCCGTTTTGGGCTGATCCACCACCTTTCTCATGACCCTATCCTGAACCTATGAGGCAAGATCTTGCATGGAGCTCCAGACTGAGGGAGACTGATGCTCATTTTATATTTCTTCCATTTTGGAACGATCACACCGACAATTGTCACCGTCTCACCAAGCTTCTTGCTGATGGTCTTGTAGACCATTCCAAACCAACTCTACAGTCTCGTCCCTGATATCCTTTGATAACTCTTTGGTGTTGCCCATGGTGGTGGAGAGGTTGGAATGGAAGAAACTGATTCTGTGGACAGGTTTGGTTTATACACATAACTGTGGTCAACTAACTAGTTGAGATCAGAAGTGTCTGTGATTGACTGATTGCAATCTATGTGACACATGGGCACAGCCATCTGTGGGAGCCTGCATTCTGGTTGGGTTGTAAGAAATCAAATACGTATGCCAAGCAAATAGATTTGCAGGGGAAAACCTTATAAATGGAATCATTTCAGGAAGTGTGGGTACCTCTCACAGTACATACATGCATGAATATCCATTGACTAAATACTCTGTCAGGTAGTTTTTGCACTCTTTAATATGTATGAAGTAATGTAATGTGTAAGGTAATGCATAACAGTGGGCATCCTAATATGGTTATCACAAGTATGGCTGTGAGCTCAGCAACCCCACCCACCAGCTGTTCAAACTACGAAGCAGTAAATCAGAAAATAAAAGAAACAAAAAACTTGTCTTAGAGGGAGGCAGCAGGGAACTACAAGAGGACTGAAGAATTGCACAAAGGCCCAGAATGATATAATCAGTATTTTGAACTGTGAATCATGCAAAGCTACTCTAGTAGAGTCCAAGAGTAAAAAAATAATGAACTATAAATAAGCATGTTAGTTCCCCTTTGAGAAACCTGTAAACCCAATTCCGAAATGCAGCGGACAGCACGGTGGCGTGGTGGTTAGCGCTGCTGCCTCACAGCAAGAAGGTCCTAGGTTCGAACCCACCTTTCTGTGTGGAGTTTCCATGTTCTCCCTGTGTTTGTGTGGGTTGTCTCCTGGTGCTCTGGTTTCCTCCCACAGTCCAAGGACATGCAGCCCATAGTGGGGTTAGGTCAAATGGTGATTCTAAATTGCCTGTAGTTGTGAGTGTGAATGGTTGTCTGTCTCTCTGTGTTAGCCCTGTGACAGGCTGGTGACCTGTACAGGGTGTACCCTCCCTCTTGCCTTATGACAGCTGGGATAGGATCCTGCAACCCTGAAAAGGATAAGAGGATTGATGGTGTCCATGGCAGAAAGAATGTGTGAAAGCTGAAATTCTGAACGGGAAAATCTCTTGAAATAGATATCTTAAGAAATACTTAGACAACATTTAAACTACATGTTTGCTTATGTGATGTTAAAAGAAACTCCTCCAGTATCCTTCCACAGAGCTGAGCCAGTAGAAGCATGGTAGGGAATTACAGCTGTTTGGTTGGTTGTAGGATTGCAGCAGTGATACAGTTTCCTACAAGCTGTAATACTGTGGAGTGCACTCACTGAAAGAGAAACTGATAAACCATTTCACTGGATCACAAGTCGTTTAGATAAGTTGCTCTTTCGGGCCTTGGTGAATACACATCCTTTTTTCCACACATGCACAAACACAACTCAGTTGCACACCCACCTGCCTTTGGACCCTTGTTTTCCATCATGTCGAGGCGTTCACCAGCAGGTGTGTGTTCCGGAGGTAAAATGATGTTTCTGCCCTCGACGACATGGGAGAGCTATCTGTGTAATAGAATTATCTGGAGAGGCCACTCAAAATTAACATAATACAGACTCAAAATGTAAATTGTCTTTTCTGTGAAATGTAATGTGCATATGAATCTGCTCTCTTGCTCTTCTCTGTCTTATCATCCTGTTTCTCCCTCTCTCTCCCCCTTGTACACTTTCTCTTTCTTATTTCCTGGTTCTGGGAACTGATAAAAATCCTCTGTGTTGATGTGGCCGCACACACTCTTCCACACATTTTGGGTGCAAATACTTGAGAGGTGTGTGTTCCGCTGACACGTGTGAAGCTAAATGCCAACGTACCATTTAAGAGAGAAAGGGCAGCAGCACATCCAACCTTTGTAGTGTGTCATTCAGCGATGTTCACAGCCGTTCACATATAAAAATGAGGTCTCCTCTGTCCCGGGGAGCAGCAGATCCCTTTCACCCCATCAGGCAAAGGAGAGGAGGGGATGTTAACAACCACACAGACATCTGTCGAATGCAGAGACGAGTGACAAACAAGAACAGGAAAGACTTTTTTCTTTTCTTTGCGTCCTTCATTATCCTGGATTTAATATGGTCCTCCTGTTCCCTCTCAGTATTTCACCATCTTCATCTTTTTTCCTTGTTTCTTGCATCCTCTTTTTCTTTTTTCCTTCCTGTCACGCTGCCATGATGAGCACTTTCAGAGTGTTCAACTATTGCATTTAGCCATTCAGAGAGTTTGATAAAGCTACAATCTCCCCCCCCCACCCGGTGCTTCAGAATTACATGGCAAAGGGAAAAGGCCACCTCTTTGTCACTAAATGCCTCTCCCATTCATTCACATGACAGCAAAGTAGTATGTCTTTTCCCACGGTAAAATGCCAGATTTGAAAGCCCTCTATTCGATTAATGTTTAGAGTAAGGTTGTGAGCCACCTTTAATCCTAGAAGTATTTTACAGTCAAATAAGAGCATCTCTAATTTGGGGGATGGGAGGGTGGATTGGCAGTGGAATCAGAAATTTTTCACTGTGAATGTATGAATTAGCTTGGAACTGTCCCGAATACTGACAGATTTTCTGTGCATGTTGTCATTCAGCCTTCTAAATAACCACCCGGTCACTGGTGAGCCCTCTAGGGTTAAGGCTAGGGTTCAGGTAACATCCATCCCTTTTTTATAGAATTTTTGTCTGCTTTGAAACACCTGAATGGAAGTTGCCATACCTGGTTCAACTTTATCCTCTGCTGGGCCTAAGTTACAAGTTTTTTATTTCAATTCAAAAGCTACAACTGTAGGTAAATTACCTTTATCTTATGAACTTTCTGTAAAACACATATAAAAGCAGCTTGAAAAACTATATAAAATTCATAAAGAGCCAGCAAAATGCAGAATTTCATTATATGCAAATGTGGCCAAAGTGATGGCTTTCCCAAAATAGGTGGACACACATTTTTATCCATGTATTATATGAAATAACAAGAAGCTCTCCAAGACTGCAAACCTCCACCAAGGCAGCTCTGTCTTTGGGCAGTAACGAAAAAGTATTTTGCATATATTCATTTTGTTTGTTTTTCTTTAACGTACTTTAAGAAGTTTGTAGTGCCATAAAAAACAGGTAAGGGTAGCGGTAGCACAACAGATGTTTACTTTGATTACACAATATTATATTAAATAATATTATACTACAGTGTATTTCGAACTACCGAGGCAGCTCGTTCTATTTTGCTTGACAATACTTTCTTTAAAGATAGAACAACTTGGAGTCAACTTGAAAGAAAGGCAGATGGGCAATGTAAAGAGAGGTCGGAGGTCAAATGTGACATATTTTAAATCTTCATACAGTACTTTCTATATGTTGACAATGCACATTACATTTGTAAGAATTATATTTTTTCATTTATGAGGCTTTTTCTCCATTTTTGACCAATAAATCGTGAGGTTGACCCTGAAGACCTTGGTGGATGGAAGCATGACCCCGCTCTACACCACTACAAACTTTCAACAGAATTCATTCAAAACTTTTCAAGCTATCGTGTTTACAGACACACTCACGCTCAAAGCTGGAATTCATTCTTACCTTATAGTTCCTGTTTCTGACCTTGAAGCTCTTTCACGGTTTTGACCAAGCTTGAATTTTTCACTCATCGTGTCTGTCTAATAGTACAGCTGACCAAGTCAGAGGTCTTTGAAATCTTTCATTTTTTTTTCTGCCATTTAGAAAACAAAGAGAACCAAGAAGTCATACACGTGCAGCACAGCAGTAGTGCAAAGAGATGTTTTTTTTTTTAAATGGTGAATGAAATTACTCGGCGCTAACACTACCTCTAAAGGCTTTTTAAAGCTCTTGTCAAGTGTTACTACCAACCTGATGAAGGTCAAGGGTTGTTTTTCTCCACTGACATGAACGTGCATACACTGTCCTGCCCCCCCTTTCGCTTTTTTCTCCTCTTCAAAGACCTGGTGGTGTCACTCCACATATTAATGCTCTTTGCTCAAAAGCAGTGTTTGCATTTTTCACTCGTGAATAAATGTTGCTGGTGAACTATACAAGCTTCTAGCAAACAAACTGAAGGTTGCCTTTCTGAGCTGCTAAAAAGCAGAGAGAGGCCGTGTGTGCTAGTGAGGGCACAGCTATATCACTCAGTCAAGGTTTGCACTTGTGGCACAATGCGAGACCAAGATGTCGGGAGAAAAAAGATTCCTTCACAGCAACTTTTTTTTTTTTATTTCCATCAACTAAATGACTGCACTTCAGGCAGAATGTGCGTTATCATTAAATAGCTTTAAGGCAAGGGCCACTCATGTCATGAATTTGTACCTTCAGTATCTCTGAAAGATAATGATTGAGGAGCTTGAGAGATGCATCAATTTGCCCTCTTTGAAATCACTGTATTTCATTGAATTGACACTTTGTCAAGGGGTTTTCTTCAGATCAAGGCATCTATAGGCCCCAACTCGGAGCTGTGAGACATAGAATTATAAGTGTTACTCCAGGAAAAGATTCAAAGCTCATCATAAGAAAATCTAATCATAGAAAAATCCAAGAAAGAGGATATCAGCACTGAAGCTAAAAGCTTTAAAGGTAGTGTACTAGAAGAAAAAAAAGAAACTTTAATAGAAATTGAAAAAGGGCAAACATTAGAAAGATGCAATGGAGATGTGCTCACTTATTCTATTTTAGATACATTTAATGAAAATATATTGACTTTTATATGATGAATTAATTTATCCCAAGTTACACTGAATTTTAAATCTTCCATTCATGGACACTTCAGAGGCCTTTAAAGCCCTTCACATATCTGCTAAAGCAATACTTTAGTCCTAGCCCAAAGGTTCCTGTACTCCCCCCTGAACAGGAAGTTTGGAAGGGATAAAATAATTTTGACCTTCTGGTTCTTCTGGTGAAAACACAGAACTTTTCTCAACTTCCAGACGAGTGACTAAAGCTACTGCTAATGACTGTGAAGAATACCGTTCACTGACATTTGAGCTAGTAGTGAATACATTGGAGGATCACCTAGCCAATCACAGCTTGCAATCTCTGTAAGCGACCAGACGTCACCTTTAAAGCAATTTGCAATGAGCATATTGTATCCAGTGTGCACACAGCTTAAGTTAGGAACATTATTGTGTGGTTTACAGTGTTCTTAAGAACAAAAAAAATAAATGTAAAAAAAATAAATAAAAGTGAAACAGAATTCAGAATTGGGCAGTGTTAAAATCTTATAGCAGCCTCTGGGGTTGAAAAATGCAGCAAAATTGCCAAAAACTGCAGCTCCTTGAATGGCCACTTGAAATTAAACATATAAGTGAGGCAATCGTCATAAATGCCACAACTTTACAGCAAGATTCACCATTTTTACTGTCTGGAACAAAAATTGCTTTGGTTTCTATAACTAATTTCTCCCTTTATAGCAACTTAACTAACTAACCCAGTGATTTTCTATATACATATACATAAGTGAGGCTATAGGCACTATGAGTTACTGGTGGGTGCTGTTCAACATTGAAATTTATAAGAAAAAACAAGCTGTCAACAGGAAAAAAGTCAACTCAAGGCTTGAAAAAGGTACACAAATAAATGGAGAACATTTGGCTCGGTCTACCTTTTCCATACAGAATCTACTGGTGTTAATTCTCATAAGAACAACATCATTCAATTCAATTCAATTTTATTTGTATAGCGCCAAATCACAACAGTCACCTCAAGGCACCTTATATTGTAAGGTAAAGACCCTACAATAATACAGAGAAAACCCAACAGTCAAAACGACCCCCTATGAGCAGCACTTAGTGACAGTGGGAAGGAAAAACTCCCTTTTAACAGGAAGAAATCAGCAGAACCAGGCTCAGGGAGGGGGGGTCATCTGCCGCGACCGGTTGGGGCTGAGGGGAGAGAGACAAGACAAAAGACACACTGTGGAAGAGAGCCAGAGATTAATAATAACTAATGATTAAACACAGAGTGAAGTAAAAAAGGTGAATGCAAAGAAACAGTGCATTATGGGAACCCCCCAGCAGCCTAGGCCTATAGCAGTATAACTAAGGGATGGTTCAGGGTCACCTGATCCAGCCCTAACTATAAGTATAAGCTTGATGAAAAAGTAAAGTTATAAGCCTAATCTTAAAAATACAGAGGGTGTCTGTCTCCAGATTGTGTCTAAAAGTAAGTTTTTCAAATTGATTTTTATGATTGTTATGATCACTTTCTAATGAGGCCAGTACCGTATTTTCCGGAGTATAAGTCGCACTTTTTTTCATAGTTTGGCTGGGGGTGCGACCTATACTCCGGAGCGACGTATATAAGATAAGATAAGATAAGATAAGATAAACTTTAATAATCCCACGACGGGGAAATTTGTGCATTACAGCAGCTCAATACAGAGAAAAAATGAAAAGGATGAGTAAGAACAGATAACTAAACTAAAAACTAAAATTCAATAGAATAAAATAAAATAGCAAAAAACTATACACATATACATAAGCACTATATACATAAATATATATATCAGTGTCAATACCCACATTTACATATACACACATATACACACACGTCAAAACACTATATAAAGATATCAAAATATTATATACATTTGTAGCCGATAAGGTACACAGCATACACGGTATGCATTATATAGGTGAGTGTAATAAATAAAATGTATCTGACTGTAAGGATAAAGTGATGGCAGAGGAGGTAAAGTGTCCAAGTGACTCAAGACATTATGATGTGTTATACAGTCTAACTACTGTTGGGATGAATGACCTGCGAAAGCGCTCCTTCCTGCAGCGAGGATGTTTCAGTCTCTGACTGAAGGAGCTGCTCAGTTCACCCACGGTCTCATGCAGAGGGTGATGGGGGTTGTTCATGATGGATGTCAGCTTTGCTAACATCCTCCTCTCACCCACCACCATCACAGACTCTAGAGGACATCCCAACACAGAGCTAGACCTCCGCACCAGTTTGTCGATCCTGCTCCTGTCCCTTTCGGTGCATCCACCCCCCCAGCAGGCCACTGCGTAGAAAAGGGCAGATGCTACCACTGAGTCATAAAAAGTCTTTAACAGAGTCCTGCAGACACCAAAGGACCTCAGTCTCCTCAGCAGGTGGAGTCGACTCTGGCCCTTCTTATACAGGACGTCTGTGTTTGTACTCCAGTCCAGCTTGTTATTGAGATGAACACCCAGGTACTTGTAGGAGACCACTGTCTCAATGTCCTTTCCCTGGATGTTCACCAGTGCTGTTGGGGGTGGCTTCCTCCTGAAGTCTATGACCATCTCCTTCGTCTTGCTGGCATTGATTTGGAGTGCGTTGTTCTCACACCAGCCGACAAAGTCACTGATGACACCCCTGTATTCCTGGTCGTTCCCATCTGATACGCATCCAATGATGGCCGTATCATCTGAGAACTTCTGTAGGTGGCAATGGTCTGAATTGTACCTGAAATCTGAGGTGTACAGACTGAACAGGAAGGGTGAGAGGACAGTGCCCTGTGCATATGTGACATTTATAACACATGAACCAAAATACTCCAGCCACTTGACATCTCCGTGAACTGCAGCTTTAAGGCAGTCTTGCGTAACCTGTGGGCGCAGTGGATGGTGGACGGAGAGCACAGCTTAACGGCAACTGGGAGAATGCGCCACCCAACTTTCCTGGAAGTCATTGGATGGATCAAGAAAACATGGGCTTCAGTGACAAACCATCCTGTTGGGATTCAGAAAGGCTGGAATAATTGGAACTGCAGCTGACGACGAGTCTGACTAACGCGACACAGAAGAGGAAGCGGCGCTTCGTCTACGGAGTGTACGGAATTGTTTAGAAGTGACACCGAGGATGAAGAATTCAATGGATTGATGGTTTGGTTAACTTGTTAGTATGTTCTTTATGCTATGGTTATCTGAATAACTTAATGTTACGTTAACATACTGTAGCGATTCTCTTAGTTAGAGAGCGTGTTGATGTTGTGGGATATCGGACTGTTCGGGAGGTTCGTGAAGGCAGCACTGAGAGAGCGAAAAAGACCGAGAGCTTGCCTGTGTGTGTGTTGCTGTTCCGCTGTTGTAGTTGTGGTTGGCGTGGCTGTGGCCTACAGCAGCCGTTTTTCTGTTAATAAAGACGACCTTTGTTGTGAATATCGCCGACTTTGGAAGTGTGTTTACAACGTTACAATACCGAACACGTGTTCGTTGTGCGTCATGTAGCTGAATGTGCTACGCTAGCATAACGTAGGCGTAACCGTGTTCGTCCTGTTCTTTAATCCATTATTATTTTAAATTGCCGTTCAAGATGGAATTTCTGCTCTGGGTCTCGGATTCTATCAACCCCCCCCCCCCCCCCCCCCAAAAAAAGTGCGACTTATAGTCCAGTGCGACCTATATATGTTTTTTTCTTCTTTATTATGCATTTTTTGGCTGGTGCGACCTATACTCCGGAGCGACGTATATTCCGAAAAATACGGTATATAAAACTACCATCACCTTTATCAAGTTTTTCAGTGACATTTTACCCATTTTAACTGCACACACTATGTTCTAAAATGTGTTTGTTCTGTATGTCTTCTAAATACTGTTCTCTCTACAGTTCCCTGCAATTTCAAATATATTTAAATGTACAGTACTCTAGTTAATATACCACAGTTAACGAGTTATTATTAGAAAAATGAATGCTCTTTGAAACATATCATGTTAGCTCTCTGAAGAAGCTTATTTTTGTAGCAGTACTTATCCACTTTCTCTTTTGAGTTGCTGCTGATCTACTCCCAGAGCTTGTGGAGGCCAGACTGCACGAACTGTAAGGGCCTCATGGGAATTTATGCTTTTTTGTTTCTCATTTTCCACCAATTATGTCCTGGAGACAAACCCAGGCAGACGAGACTGAAAGAAATACAAAAGAACACAAACATTCATTTGTCTTCGGCTGAAAAGAAACACTCACACATCCTTGTTTTTGTGTTTTGAGATTTCTGATTGCAAAATTAGTCAAAGAGTATGAAGCGGTGAATAGGAACTCGTGCATTAATGATTTTTTCTTTTCACATTTACGATAAATCCTCAATAGGCACACATCAACTGGCATTCCTAAATCACTTAAAAAGTTAAATTCAACAGTGTTTTAAAGAGACCTTGTCATGTCAGGCTGGACAGTCGATGATTTCCCTCCGGCATTAACAGTTAATCAATACCATTGATTGGCCAAGTAGGAAGACTTCAGGAGTTCATTCACTTGCATACATTTCTGGTTTTGACTTGGTGAGGTACTGTCCATTCTTGATGAGGATTTGGCATTACAAGGCCAGAACCTAATAATTTCCTTATTCCACATTAAATATTAAAGAGTAATTAGCCACAGGCTTCAATTTCCTTTTATCATTTATATTTTCAGGAGGCTTAAAATAAAAATGCTTTAAACTTAACTGCCAGTTAAGATTAAACTGTGGCACCACATGGACGCATACAATGTATGGATTTTATTCATATGTCCTTTATTCATGAGTTCTTTTCGTGCATTTGTCTGATCCAGTAAAGCCATAGAACAAATGCATTTAAAGTCTTGTACCCTATATATTTCAGGGTGGATATTGAATATGTAAAATGTTCAAATTATTTCCACTGCTCTCTCTCCATTATGCGTATACCATATGCAGGCCTCTTAATAAGTGGTTTATAAATTACAATTAGATAAATACATAAAACAAGGATAACTACTGCCTGGAAAAGGAAAGTTGATTCAAGGGATTGGAAGAGCCGTGGACTGAGGCTGGTGTCAGAGTCACCATGCACAGACGTCTTCAGGAAAGGGGCTACAACTCCCAGTATGTCAATGCTTTTGCGTCCTGTGATAATTTCTTTTAAAACCATGAAGTCAACATTTAGTGGTTCACACAAAACTGCACTGTCTACCACTGAAAGCCAACAAATACCTTCCTCATGAAGATGATCTGAAAAAAAAAAAGAATCTAAACAGCACTACAGTACATTCCTTTAATTTCCTTTTCACAGCATGCTATGAAGAAACTCTATTGACAAGCAAGAGTTTAGTTCAGAGGTGATGCTGAAGCTGAGAGGTTCAGGGTATTTTTTACTCATTTATGATACCTCAATTGCACTGACCTCAGGGAAGACTTATTGTGCACCTTATTGCTGTGCTTTAAGCAAAATCAACGTGGTTTTCTGTGGATGATGTATGTTACAATGGTGCCATGACAAGGACAGGACACTTTTATGGGTAGCTTCAATGCCAGAGATAAAAATTAAATAAATAAATAAAAAGTGAGCCAATACACTATAATCTGTCACCGGGTTCTGGCAGATAAATCTATTGCTGGATTTGCTGAGTGATTCAACTTAAATGATCACCACAGCACACGAAAACATTTGCTGGAAGACATTTTTGAGGATACAGTAGCTGTGGTGACATGGACAACTTGAATATATTTGGATTTTTGTCATATTCTGTTTGTGTGTTTGTACCTGTTAACATCCTATGTGTGCAAACCACTGTGCATACAGTACGTCTTATGTAGGTTTATAAATAATATCAATTACATGCATTTTTGCATTTATTACTTTGTAAAGTACAGAAACAGCATGCTGTGTATCACTACCAGTCTTGTAGTCAAGACCACCTAACCCGAAACCGAGACAACACCAAGACTTTTAGGGTCCAAGACTGGGTCAAGACCAAGACCGAGGGAGGGCGAGACCGAGACAAGACCAAGACCAGTGCCTGACACTACATGACACAATAAAATGTGAAACATGATCAAAATCACTTCTCAAATTGATCTGAAAGATCCACATTCCCATAAAATCACCTAGATATTAAATACTCAGAGCTGAAATAAATTTAACCATCTATATTTAATATTCCTGGGTGACTTCCATCATTTATCACATAATGTTAAACAATTATTCATAGTTCATCACAATAGTCTTAACTGTTCTCTGCCTTTCATAAACAATGCATAAAGTTATGTTGTTTTTAAAACCAACAACAAGCTTTGTAAAAATGTGCGCTATTTCAAAACCACATAGCTAAATGTGTAAAAAATGGCAAAACAATCATCGACGGTAAGAACTAAAGCCACAAGTTTCACTCTTATACAGATTAAAGCTGCAGTATGTAACTTTATAAATCTGTTTTTTACATATTTGTTAAAACTGTCACCATGTCAGGATAGTATGAGACAGATAATCTGTGGAAAAAAAAATCAAGCTCCTTCACCTCCTCCCTGAACCAGTCCTAGTCAAAAACAACCAATCAGAGCCAGGATGAGGGTCAATTACTGTCAATCACTCCTGGTGTATGTGCTGCTCAATGTACTGGTGTATGATACTTCAAGACTTGGTATTGATTCGATGCCAAGTAAATACAGGGCCAGTATCACCGATACTGATACCAATACTTTTTAATAATTATGAAGAATTTTCATGCAGTTTAACTGGTTTGAGATTTTTTTTTCCCTTTGGATCAATAATTAGTTAAAACCCAGGATAGAACTGGGCAAAGTTTATAGGTAAGTAGAAAATACTTTTTCAAAACAAAAGTTATTGTTCTGAAACAATACATTAATAAAGCAATTTTCCCCATACATTGATGTCTGGATTTTTTTTTTTCGTAAATGAAGTGTACAAAATCATCACTCAAGAACAAATGTAAACTTTTTTTCTTAAATAAACACGCTGTACAAATTTACATTTAAATTTGCTTTAAATGTTTTATAGCAAATTCCTTTTTTTCCTAAGTAAAAACTGTATAACAAACCACTGTGGGGAGGAGAGGAGCAAAGTGTGCCTGCTCTGTGTAGTGACAGGAGCGGCACTTAAACTTAAACTTCTTTGATGAAACCGCAGCACTGCATACAGGAGAGAAACTGAATCTCAAGTATCGATCTCATTATACTGATATTGATCAATACCAAAGTTGGTATCGATATTATCTAGTACTAATGGCGGAGAAACAGCTTACTTATCTGCTGTCATTGGTAGCCATGCTAACTACAGGGTTCTAGCAAGAAATATTTTTCAGCCCAGCGCTAATGCTAATACTAATTAGTAAGCTAATGCTAACTGCTAAATGCCGCTTGTTAACTGTGTGACAGGGCCTACGATGTTACTGGAAACCACCTCTGAAGCCTAGGCAGTAATCACAGTCTTTGCAGACGTGTAGTTACATTTCTCGAGGTGCATGTCAGGTTAGGTTCAGAGAGGATTTTCAGTTATGTATGTAGGACCAATGCAGAACTCTAAATCAGGCTTTATTAGATCAATAGAGTGATAATTTTTGCATATAATCTAGAAAGGTTACATTTATATAGCATGCATTCAATGTGTCCCAGACTGCTGTTTCCTTCCACTAATGTGTTTGCAGAAATCACATAAAAGCATACACCACAAAAACATAATCCAGATTTTTTAATGATCAGCTGCTAAAATATAAAAATAATTTTTCATTTTAACAATTCATCAGCGTATTTTAACTTCCGTACTGCAGATGTTTCTCTGTGTGAAACAAACAGGGTGGTTGGAGCAGCTACAAAGTTCTTTTTTCTTCATGTTGCTGATCAGGTGGTTGATGAAGGACCTCCAGCTTTTCCAGTAAATGTTTTGAGGTGGTTATAGGAACAAGAGCTTCTTTTGCTCCACCTGTTTCTACTTTTCCACCACCGAGGTGCCGGTGCTCATGCCAGTACTGGTGCTGGTTTAAATGAACCGGCAAAACGCTTAAGAACGCGCTTCGTGAACTGCTCCTTTAAATATGAGTGTGGGAGAACACGCTTTATGGTGAAAACCAAACTACTGCAGCATCTGTGTGCAGCACAGAGGTAAACACAGACAGATTACGAGCAAGACGACAAGTACGCACTTTGCGTCAACGAATTTGCGTCGAGGAATTTTAATAATCGAATTGAGTTACTCCAAGGATCGTAGCAGGCCTAAAATTTGCATTAAATTTTTAGTTTGTGTATCAAAATACATGAAGGTTGGTATTTACCTTTCATGCTGGGTTTTTTTTTTTTTTTTTGTTGAATAGAAAGCCTGAAATTTTCCTTTGATCTTCATTTTCCCTCTTACTTCGTACCAGTTGTCATTTAAATTTCTGTAGCCCACAAAATCAAGCGCACACATGACCATAGTGAGTTCAAACGTGCACACTGTGAATGAAACTGTCCGTGCTCTGTGGTAGATTGCAAACTGCGGTGAAATGATACAGGCGCAAGCGGCGATAATAGCAGCGACCTAGCTGGGGTGGAGTCTGTGAGAGGCAGAGGAGCGCAATCTTTGTTGGATTTGAATCAGTACGTTTTGCATCCAATAAATGCAAGGATGTTAACAATAAATTGGAATTTATTGGCAATTTAGTGATATTACCAGATCTGTGGTCTTAACTGGTCTTGAAATAAAATCCCGAGTCTGCAATGTCCAAGTCCATGACAAGACCGAGACCAAATGCGGTCGAGTCCATGACAAGACCGAGACCATCAAAAAGCGGTCTCGAGACAAGACCGATCTCGAGTACTACAACACTAATCACTACTCTGAAAATCATGCACACTGCACAATAACAAACTTGGCTTTAGCCATATTAAACATTGTTTTTGTCCCCTATGTTTAGTTTGCTGTGATTAGCTAAGTGTTTAGCTAAGGCAGCTACAAGTATAATGTTGCAACAGTTAATCCAACTAAGCTTTTGAAATTTTCTGTATTCCACATTATGTAGCTCATCTCATAGAAATATATATACTTAAAACTTTAATTTTGATATTTGACTTTAAAGAAACAAAATGCTTGCTGCACATGAACCTCACAATTGTCCCTTTCTTCCTGCTAAGAGGCTAACTTCTAATTACTGCTACTTCTTGTCACATGAAAGGCTCAACTTTTTGGTTTATCATCATAAAAAAATGTATTCTGTGTTTCTTTGTCTGCTGCTCTGCCAGACAGAATCTTTCAGGCTTTTGCTACCAGACAGAGCTACAGTAGTTATGTGACGCAAGACGATTTCAACAGGGAGTCATGTAACTTTAGGTGTGGGCAGGATATAATTCACTCTATCTATATGTAATAACATTAATTAGCTTGCTGGAAAAGGCAAAATGCAAGAATTTGTGTTTCAGCTTTTTACATTGCAGGGTATATAAATCTAACAAAGTTTTCTAGTATTTGCTGACAGTGCCAATGAGCCAACCTCTTATCCTAATACACCTCCAAAAGGCCAATACGCCAGTGGCCAGAATGCAAACACTGAGGCTTCAAAATAGCCCAGAACCAATGGTGGACATCAAGGCGGCACGCTTCTAAAATTAATAATATTTAATATAAAATATTTGTGTATATAACAAATTTCCTCACAGCAGTCTATGACTAAGTCCAGTGATGTAACTATTATACTCACAGTGATGTCAGGTCATCTGCAATTGCTGTTAGAATTAATTCAGCTGGAACACATATATGTATACAGCAACATGAAATATGCTCAGACTAAGTGAGGCAAGCTTTTCTTGTGTTGGCAGCATGTCGTTGGTGTCAGGGATGTTGGCTTTGATCCAGGGGCACGGCAGGTATCTTGGGTCCACAGACGGCCTCCCACAAGAGGACCAATAAATCACCAGCTCTGACCTTTGCTGGCATCAGAAACCTCAGTGCCTCCAAATGCTAGAGATGAGAGCAAGATTGAGACTTGGAGAAGGGATGATGAACTGCAGAAGACTACACTCACTATACACGCATACACACACACTACCTGGTGTCGCTCACCTCTCCATCTAGCTATACGTCTCTCTCTGTATTTAGCTCTGTGGAGTTTACTGAACTATTTTCCAAGTGGATAAATTCAGTGTTATTAAAGCCCTATGGGAAAAACAAATTATATGAAAAGTTGCACTGGTTACATTAGCAGCATTTTTTTTTCCTCTTAGTAATCAGTGAAGTTCAGACTAGATAAGATTGTTTTTCTCATTTAAAGAGATTATGGTCACATATTCCTGCCATAACTTCACCACAAAACTTGCAGATTACTTGGTGGTCCTTACTGTAAAAACCTATAGCTGGCTTTCTTTTTCATGGCTTGAATTTGAAACCAAGGACCAACTTTGGAAAACAGGAGCAAACCATGGCTGGCTGTTTTGGGTTGGAAACTGTTGAAAGTAGAAAGAACAAAAGTGGACTGTGGATCCTTCTGTGAGCAGCATGAAGAGGACAGTGTTACCACACTAAACTTGTTTTTTTCCATATTTTTTTTTTAATTTTTCAAACGTACATTGTTCTTGTATCTAAAATTGTGTTTGTCTAGCATTTGGCTAAAATGTAACCTAACCATACTCTTAAGTGGTTCACCTATGACCTGGTGGATATTAACAGGTTAGAAAACTAGACAAATGTTATGATATAATCTGATTTTACCACTTGATTACCTGTTCGACTTATATACATCGGCTAATTAATATAAGCCAAAGTTTTTCTTATAATGTCTCATGTTAGGCTAAATCATTGCTTGCTATATATGAGACAGGTTAACTTTGATTTAGTGTTCTCTACTGGTAATAAATGCATATTCTACTTTGTCTTCATGCTGCAAGCAGGAAATAGTTGAAGTTGGAAATTAGAATATCCAGTTGGAATTTTCAACTCAAAAAAGTCAGAGGAGCCACATCAATCCCAACTTTACAAACCAAGATGGGAGCTGAGAACATAAACAGTAGTAAAACTATAACATTTTAATCTATACTGGCACTGTTGTGTATTTGTGATTCACTAAATAAGTCTTATGAAGAGCATTCACCAGGTCACAGTCACTGTGGTGAAGAAACCCCATCAGTGCTCAGGGTGCTCATTTGCACTATAGAGAGCATTCTGTCACCATCAGGATGGGGAGCTACTGTACAGCTGATGGGCCCACTTAGGGTTATCCTCTCATTTGAGAGGACCATCAGGTCCAACCTTCCCAATCTGCAGGACATTTACATCAAACAATGCAGATCTAGAGCCAGGAGGGTCACAGGGGATTCCACCCACCACAACAAAAAGACTGTTCCCTGTTCTGCCATCAGGGAGATGCTACCGTCTACGGGCTGCCGAGACAGCAAGACTAAGGAGAAACTCCTACCCTCAGGCCATCAGAGACTACTCAATTACTCAGTCCTGGACTACGATTATACCACTAGTTATTCATGTTGTTCATTATTTGTTAGAAAAGTAATGTTAATTGCATTTCTTCTCTGTTTGTGTCTTTCCCTTTATTTGTGCACAGCTAGACTTGTACATAAGCATTTCAGTGTGCATTATACTTGTGTAATTGTGTATGTGACAAATAAACTTGAACTTGAAAAATTGTATTGAATCAACCTCATACAGGCGCACACGCGCACGCACACACACACACAGATTGCTGTAGTAACCAGGTATAACAACCTTCTCGGCAGAACCTTGCATGAGCTGTAAAACTGACAAGTTGTAATAATACACTATGTAGGGTTACGAGCAAAGACTTTCGTATTGACCTGTGTTACTTATTTTATAGTTGAGTTTTATTTGTATTCCTTAAATGAATTTAAGCCTCCAAGTATCCATCCCAGGCCTTTAACTTACAGTGCAGATGCCTCTTTTAAACCTGTAGAAGGATTTCTTTTATTTGTGATTTAAATTGTTTTCAGGAAAGTAATCAATGCTTTCATTCATTTCTGTGGTCTGAGTGCTCACTGCACACTCGTACTGCCCAAAATGCCTTTCCCGTGAACACTAACATGCTGTATAAACATATATTTTGCCTATTTGGACACACTTTGCATCCTATCCTCTGATGTATGATATGCATTTGTTGCTTTCAGTGCAACTCTCTAACTGGCCCCACTGCCCTCCCTGGCTCTCCTTCTCCACCGGTGGTAGAAGATTTCCATATGCGAGCTATCATGGCCTGGCGGATGCATACTGTCAGGCGGGCGTGTCATGCCCAGCATGGAGCTTGGCTGGGCAAGATGGAAGGTGAGCCAGCCAGCCACGCCACACGGCTGGTGGCCACATTAACCCTTGTGTGTCTGTGTGTAGCACTGATGAGAGGTTGTTGCTCTGGTGTTGCTGCATACGCTCGCTGTCTAACACTTCCTTCTTTTCTCCAGCACACACACACAGATTAGAACCCCTGTGGTGCAGAGAGTGTATACATTCATTCTGCCAGTAAAGGAGGGGGATGAGGGGGCGACAAAAGGTCTGAGGAATCAGGAAAGTGTAGAGAACATGAAGTGGACTCACAAGAATATAGAGGCTCTTTAAATATACTCTGTATGGTTTGCATGCAAATTGCTTTCCATATCGTTTTCCAAGTAAGAGCATCACAATGAAGCCTGAAGTGTCATCTGTTGTCTTTCTTTTGTATGTTTTGTTACTGTGAATTGAAAGTGAGGTTGAATAGATTTTATGACTTGATATTTTATTTGTGTAAGAAACAAAAAGGAGTAGAGGACAGAAGTGGCAGCGAAGTAGAAAAATAATAAAGCAAGATCTTGCTGAGCTCAGTATTTGGCAAGGTTTAGCCCCTCCAGTTTCCTTCTTACTTGCTTTGATGTTCAGACCAATGGTGAATGATTAATCAGGGGCTGCAGCTTTAAATGTAATGATACTGATCGGGCAATGATAAAATAGAAACTCAAGCACTACTAGGAAGAAATTAAGAGCGGATTAAATGTTTGGAATGGATTTGAAAGTAAAAGCTTCCTTCTCTTTTTGTGTGTGTCAGTAGATCTATGAAAGATCTTGCTCAGTGACTCCATCAGGGCTGTTTTTAAACTGATCTATGCGAAATCGATTAAAAATGATGCCAGCCAACCTCTTAAAATCAAAAAGGATTCTAGGTTGACCCAGCTAGGTTTAGGGTTGAGTCCTGGGATAATTACCTCCACTTCTTTTTATAACATTTCTTTCCTGTTTAAAATAACCAGCTGAAAAGCCTTGAACAGAAAAAATGAAATGCCAAAATGTATCCGGGTTCATTCGAAATGTAACATATTGTAGTTTCTAAAACTAAACCTATTTAGCATGTGGCTCAAATAAAACCCAACTCAACCCCCAAGATAGATCACTAGTGACCTAAAGGGTGTAAAGAGTCTATCCATAATAGTAGAAAACAAGACATCCTGTTTTAGTATATTTATTTTATAAAGTTAATACATTTTGATCTTCTGTCAGCATTAGTACTATGTGCTTTGCATGTCATATATTTGATTCACATGTTCAAGCCTAAGAACTCACGGCCTATAAATAAAAGCCCATTTCTTGCTGGTAATTACCCCTAGCACAGTGACGTGAATATTTTTACCCAGATGACAGCTTGCATTTACAAGAAATTTGATATGACATAAACACTGCACCACTCTTGGCAGAACTGCCCATCTACCATTCATTAGGTGTAACTTATATTCCTAATAAATGCACATATGTAGGCTGAACATACATAATGAAACCTACTATTAGCTCATTTAGAACCAAGTGCCAGTTTCATCCTATAAAATCAGAATTTCCTCACACTCCAAGTGCTATTTCTAGAATTTAAGTTATGAATAAGCAATATGGTGCTATTAATCCAAATATATGCATTGCCTTCTTTGTTTTCACACTGCATAATGCACCAAACAAGTAAAAGAAAAAAATTCTGTTAACTATAAGTACTGACCTTTCCATCACACCCTCCACTGGGCAGATCTGTCAAGATGGCATCTGAAAATAAAACAAGACAGAGAGAGCGAGAAATCAGAAAATGATGTTAATGCCACATGGAGGATTTGGAGCGGTGACTCATGGCTAACTTCCCAACGACGATATCAACCAGCTGTCACCATGGTGCTGACCTTTACTGTGGCCCAGGGTGACCAGCGTTTTAGCGTCAATGTAAACCTGACCCCTGACATTTCCATGGCTCAGTGCCACTGTGGGGGAGCGAAGGGGGGCAGCAATCAAGAGAAATGGATGTAGTGTGTGTGTGTGTGTTTCAGCAAGATGGATCAAGAGCATACAAAGTTCATTACCGTCACACCTGCAAAGAAACACTCAGCTCCACTGGTGTCTGAATTGTTAAGGTCAGTCGTAATTTTTGGTGTCCTTGTGATTGAGACACCACAGAGTCTGAAGTGGACAAGCAGGGGAAGAGGATGAAAAATAATTTCTTCAAGTGGGTTTCCTTGCTATAGAGGTCCATCTGTAGCTGTACTGATGAGAACTAAATTGTTTTTCAAAAATGTTCTTTGCTAGGAGAAACCGCAACATATCAAAACCTGAAAACTATCACAGTTGCATCTGGAACATTCTCCAACTGTTACAAAGTGATATATAGAGAGAAATCCCCAGTACATATCATGCATGTACCTAGTGGGGAAACCACTAAAAATCATGGAGATGGCGAACTTGATGAGGAAGACACAGCAATATCATGATTAATCACGTACTCCACCTCAGCAGGTACAGGTGCTGGTCATAAAATTAGAATATGAAAAAGTTGATTTATTTCAGTAATTCCATTCAAAAAGTGAAACTTGTATATTATATTCATTCATTACACACAGACTGATATATTTCAAATGTTTATTTCTTTTAATTTTGATGATTATAACTGACAACTAATGAAACCCCCAAATTCAGTATCTCAGAAAATTCAATATTGAAGACACCTGGTGCCACACTCTAATCAGCTAATTAACTCCAAACACCTGCAAAGGCCTTTAAATGGTCTCTCAGTCTAGTTCTGTAGGCTACACAATCATGGGGAAGACTGCTGACTTGACAGTTGTCCAAAAGATGACCTTTGACACCTTGGACAAGGAGGGCAAGACACAAAAGGTCATTGCTAAAGAGGCTGGCTGTTCACAGAGCTCTGTGTCCAAGCACATTAATAGAGAGGCGAAGGGAAGGAGAAGATGTGGTAGAAACAAGTGTACAAGCAATAGGGATAACCGCACCCTGGAGAGGATTGTGAAACAAAACCCATTCAAAAATGTGGGGGAGCTTCACAAAGAGTGGACTGCAGCTGGAGTCAGAGCTTCAAGAACCACCACGCACAGACAAATGCAGACATGGGTTTCAGCTGTCACAGTCCTCGTGTCGAGCCACTCTTGAACAGAGACGGCGTCAGAAGCGTCTCGCCTGGGCTAAAGACAAAAAGGACTGGACTGCTGCTGAGTGCTCCAAACTTATGTTCTCTGATCAATGTCAATGTTGCATTTCCTTTGGAAATCAAGGTCCCAGAGTCTGGAGGAAGAGAGGAGAGGCACAGAATCCACGTTGCTTGTGGTCCAGTGTAAAGTTTCCACAGTCAGTGATGGTTTGGGGTGCCATGTCATCTCCTGGTGTGGGTCCACTGTGTTTTCTGAGGTCCAAGGTCAACGCAGCCGTCTACCAGGAAGTTTTAGAGCACTTCCTGCTCCCTGCTGCTGACCAACTTTATGGAGATGCAGATTTTATTTTCCAACAGGACTTGGCACCTGCACACAGTGCCAAAGCTACCAGTACCTGCTTTAAGGACCATGGTATCCCTGTTCTTAATTGGCCAGCAAACTCGCCTGACCTTAACCCCATAGAAAATCTATGGGGTATTGTGAACAGGAAGCTGCGATACGCCAGACCCAACAATCCAGAATAGCTGAAGGCCACTATCAGAGCAACCTGGGCTGTCATAACACCTGAGCAGTGCCACAGACTGATCAACTCCACGCTATGCCGCATTGCTGCAGTAATCCAGGCAAAAGGAGCCCCAACTATTTAGTGCTGTACATGCTCATATTTTTCATGTTTATACTTGTTGTACAGTTGTACAACATTTCTAAAAATCCTTTTTTTGTATTGTCTTAAGTAATATTCTAATTTTCTGAGATACTGAATTTGGGGTTTTTATTAGTTGTCAGTTATAATCATCAAAATTAAAAGAAATAAACATTTGAAATATATCAGTCTGTGTGCAATGAATGAATATAATATACAAGTTTCACTTTTTGAATGGAATTTTTGAAATAAATCAACTTTTTAATGATATTCTAATTTTATGACCAGCACCTGAATTTACACTTCTCAGGAGAGACTCCTCCTGCTTGTGAATAGGCTGTGCATCACCTACATTAATATCATGCTCCACCCAGTCAGTGTGAGAAGGCATTTCACCAAACATACTTGGATACTTCAAAATACGTTCCTTAAATTCCCTAGCCTTCTGACAAAGACACTTCTTAGGGTCTCCGAATTTTTAAGCCACCCAGACAGCAAACCTTTGTCTGGCTTCACTTGACACTGTCACCACCATATTAGCAACCAAGACTCTCAACTTTCTATCTGGGAAACATCACGGGGTACACCAGAAGACTGATCATAGTTGGGTTTGGACCATACATTGAAATCTACAGTAATAATTCTATCTGAAATACGCTTGATGACCAGAAAACCTGGCCTGGAAAGGTGACCTCACAAGCAGACAAAGAGCCAAAACTTCCACCAGGACTAAACTCACCCAATTTAGTCTAACATCATCTTATCTATGCGACACTGCCAGTGTTTCTCTTGCCAGATCACCTGCAACATATAACCGGTATCTAAACCCATTCACATAATCAACCAAATTTGCCCAATGGATCCATCTCCTTTCACCAGTTCTTGAACACAGAGTGAACCCTGACAGTATGGCAAAACACCAAATTATTTGTTTTCTTGCTCTACCTCTCTTGCAGCTAAAAGCAACCATGGCAGCTCCTCTTCCCAGTCACCCTCAAGTTCAGTACAACATGCATGCAGGAGAGAGTTGAGCATCTGGTGAAAATGCTCCAAAGCACCTTGACTCTGTGCGTGATAAGACAATAAGTGACTCCCAAGAGTTTTAAAACTTGAGCCAACAGCTGGGAAAAAAAAAAAAAAAAGAAAAGATCTCCGATCATGCTGAGTAGCCCTGGGAATACCAACCACAAAAATGAACTGTGTCAGGGCCTTAATCACAGTCCTTGTTGTAATTGCGCACCGAGGAAAAGCTGCTGGGTACCTGGTGCTTTGACACATGACATTCAAAAGATATTGGCTACCAGACCTTGCACATAGCAGTGGCCCCACTGAATCAATGAGCAAGTACTCAAAAGGCTATATAATAGCTGGGATCAGCTGCGATGGAGGAGGTTTAATAACCTGATTCAGCTTACCAGTCAACTGAAAAGTACTGCCATTTTTAATGTGCTCAGAGACCCTTTTTCAGATGTGGCCAGAAAAAGTGATGCAGAATTCTAACATATGTTTTTACAAACACCCTGTTCTGACCCATCATGACAAATTCTTACCACACGACTACAATACTTGGATGGAATTAGTACTTGAAACACTGGATCCCCAACAAAATCCTCCCTATGGGGCACCTCACTAAAATACCATCCTGCAAACAAAAAGTAGCCATTAGTAGCACTTCTCATTTCCCCAGCTAACAGCACAGATTTAAATAGCTGTTCCAGAGATAGGTCAGCTCTCTGTTCACCATTTAACTCACTGTGGGACACAGACAAAGGAAACAAATAAATCAAATTGAGATAAATTAGTGCTCACTTGTCTCAGATCAGGCCACATGTTCGTGACAGACAGAGAGATGTACACAAATGCCAATAAAAATGTTTTATTTTAAATTAATAACACAAAGAAAGAACTTAAATTAACCACGGTGTGTGTGGTCGCTATGATCAGTGGCGTAAGTGAGTTAATTAGTGAAGAGCTGGTGTATACAATGTTGTTTAGTATGAGAAAACAAACCAAGGAGTAACCAAACTCCAAGAATGCGCCTCAGGGGGGAGAGCCATACAGAAACTAAGCTCTAAGGGTTTTTGTGGAGCACTGGTACATTGGGCCCAGTGTTGCCAGTGTTGCTGATTGTAAACAAGCTGCACCTCTTCGCCAATGCCTGCTGAAAAGAACTGCTACACAGTTAGCCTGGAAGCATAAAGAGTTTTTCTGCTTATGACAAGACTATGACACTGATTGCTGACAGTATCAATATTGAAACTATGAAGATAATAATAATTATAATGACTGTAATGGTGATTGGGTGTGTATATATATATACATATTTTTTTGAAAACCAATTAATAGCTCTAGTATTGCTGGTGGTGACTCAGATGATGATGACAGTATTTTATCTATATAGAAGAAGTAAAATGTCCATGATGTTGACATTAATTGTTATGAAGATTGTAATGATGGCAGTTGATTGGATGATTAAAATTATACAACAGTGGTGGTATTGATTGTGATGAGTGTAAAGATGTTAGGGATAATGATGAGACTTGGAATGATTTTGATTACAATGATAATCATGATCTGATGATCATGATAATGATTCTCATGAAATGATGATCCTGTGGGATTTATTTTATTTTGGCAATGAGAAACTTTAAATTGTGAAATTTTATGTGCTTTCAGTGATGGATAATAGGAATCTGGATGTTTTCAGTACTGATTCGGTACTGATTCCAATGCGTCTCACTGATACAAATAAAAAGAATCAGCATGTTTTCTGTAAAGATGATATTGTTAAAAATTGCTGTGTTCTCAGTTCCAGTGATGCTGGGGATTGATTTGGTTTCTATTATGATAATGTGGAGGACCATCAAGTTCTCTTAATAACCTTCTTGATTGTCATCATCATAAGAATGAGAATGGTTGAAATTATTCTGCAGATAGCGATAGTGGTTTTGACTTAGTTCACTAAACAGCATAAAGAAGCTTTGTTGCAACAAAGCTTCTTGGCAATAAATCTTTTACTGTTGAAAAGCCTGTTTTTTTCCCCAAATGGTGCCATATTTGTACAGAAAATGCGGGTTGAGCTGCAGAGTTGAGTATGTGGATTGTGATGATGAAAAATATTCCAAATCTTCTCTGCCAATGCCAAACAGCATATTCTGCTTATTCAAACAAGACTGGCAAGTTAACAATTTATTCATTTAACAAACAGGGGCCTCACTAGCATGCGGAAGAACCATACTCAGCCATGACAGTCTGGCACCTCTTCCTCATGCTCCTCATCACACACTGCTGTGGGATGGCATCCCATTCTTCAACCAGCATTTGTCGCAAGTCAACCAATATGGTTGTTTTGGTCACTCTGGCAGTGGGGTTGAGTTCAGGACTGCAGGCAGGCCATTCCATCCTCTCCACTCCCAAACTGCTCTGTGAGGGGGCGAGGATAGAGGATAGAATTTGGTCCCAGACTGCGGAGATATGGGATTGCCACTGGTTGCAGAATCTCATCTTGATATCTCTCTGCATTGAGACTACCTCCAATGATGACCTGCCTGGCTGTCAGCACCTGCTGTACCAGAAGCTCAAAACAAGAGTCAAGGCAGAATAAGCCATTTGGTTTTGGCAGAGGAGATTTGGCATGTTTTTCATGTGTGCAACCCACATACTCAACTCTGCTACTCAACCCACAAATACATTTTTTGTTTAATTTATTTATTTTTTTACAAATGTGGCTCCATTTATGGGGGAAATAAACAGACTTTCCAACCATATAAAAGTTATAGCCAACAAGCATTGTTCCAACAAGGAAATATTCAACCAAACACAAATTTCCTTACTTTTTGTGCCAGCAATGAACTTACCCTTTCTGATAATAATAACAGGTAGATGCTGCTGTTATATAATAAATGAGAATACAGCTGAATTTAAAGATTTTGATGAAATGATGGAGAGCACTGTATATTCAGTGATAAAAAATTATATAGTTAGTAAGAGGTAACTGTCATGGGATAGTAAAGCAGGTGAGGAACAGTAGAAACACTGATTCTGGTTAGATGCAGATGATGTCAGTTAGTTTCTTTGGTTTCAAAAACTTGAAAAAACAAATTAACGTAAACAAAAATTACATATTTTGTTTGCCTAGGGTAAGAGTTAGGGGCAGAGGTCAGGCTTGGGGTTGTCACCCATGATGAGTTAGACCTCAGAGGGTTAAAATTAATAAATAACTTTCTTACTTAGGAAATGGCACTTACCATGGCAGTGAAAAATAAGGGGACAAACAAAGAACTGCTGGGCAGACCGAGTGGCCATATGAGCAAGAGAAAAGTGAGGGAGCCAAGTCAGAAAGGACAGAAGGAGAAAGAACATGAGGTATAAAGGTAGTCAGAAAAAGAAAATGGAAGCAATATCAGTCACAGGGATGGAGATAAAAGCTGTATTGCAAGAAACTAATGATGGTCTTCGCAAGAAGTACATGAATCACAGTCCTCCCCTACAGTGAGAGAGAGATGGAGAGGGGGAGAGCGAAAGAGCGAGCGGGCGAGCAAGAAATACATATGCAGTTTAGTTAAGTGGAAAGACCTTTGAAATAGTAGTTAGTGAGCTGGCAGCTCTATTGTCCTTTGTCTGCCGAACACCTCGGACAAAAGTGACAGAAGAAGAGGAACAGAAGTAAGAAAAAAATTCAAAATAATATATAAAAACAAACAAACAAAAAACAGATGGACAGCGTGCATTCAGACAGTTATTTACCACATTTATGTCATTCAAATTAAATTTTTTTGGATTAGTCACAGTACACCCATAAGGTGCTTTTCTATAATGCATAATTATAGCATAATGTATAATTAAGTATAATGTGGTATCTGCTGTGACACAGTCTCTACACTGTTTTTACTAAACACAAAACCTACATATAAAGCAAAAATGAACCCTCAAAAATTTTCAGTGAGTTTACAGAAGGATATGTCATCAGCAGTGAAGGTGATGACGTGCTGCTGGCTAGCAAACAGCACCAGATTTTTTCAGGCATGGATGTTGTGTGTTGTTGGTGCATTTATTCATCTTAAAGTGGTGTTTGTCTTTCAAAGAGAACAATTTATAATTTATAAATGTATAAACTGATCACTATTTTGTGAATTGCAGTAAAACAAGTCATTGTTACCATTTTTGCCTGTTTCTGACTCATGATCACAGCAATCTTCTTCATGACATAAAGGAGTTTGTAATAATGGAAGGTCATCTGCTCCTTTAAACAGAAAGGGTACAGTGCCACTGAGTGTAAACTCACCATGATTGTATGTAGGCTAATTAAACAGCTATTTAGTGTTTAGTATTTAAATTGATAGTAGTGTGTAATAATGAGAAACAATGAAGTTAATAATGAAAAAAAACATTCCAGAATATAATAGTAAGAGGGAGTAATACACCTCAACATCTAGTTTGTTGATGTTACCATGGAAAATGCCACAAACTAAAATACTACTGTAGAAACTAGCTAAAGATAGCTGAGGACTGTGGGTATTTAACCAAGAGTTAGCTAGGCCTATGGGCATTTTAAGTTTTAAAATCATAGCCAGTGCTCTTCCAGCTTGTATAAATCTGTTAGTCCTTTTGAGGTTTCTTCTAAGGTTCCTAAATTGAGCTTACAAAAGTGTATTTACTGTCAAAACGTCCAGATTATAAATATTTTAATTAGATTTAGATGAAAGTTTTCGAACTTCTGGAACAACATGTGAATGTAACATTGTATCTCAGCTTACTATGTCAACAAAGTTTTCAGCCAAACTAACAGCAACATTTGACAAAGTGACGTGGCCAGAATTGGATTACATCACACACACCGTGCACACGCACACACACAATTAATGATTTCCACTTAACCGGACTCCCCTTCGAGACATAAAAATTATATTTATGAACACACAGCACAATGGAAATATCCCACAAAAGCACAACACAACACAACCCCCCGCCCCATAGCTGTCATAAAGACGTGTTTTTTTCCCTCCTGCTCTATACTGTCCTCTCGACTCATTGTTCTCTCGACTTGGGCCTGTTGTTCTGTGAATAAATCTCTGGAATCTGAAAGTGACAAGGAGGAGATTTATGAAAGTATAAGTGTGCGATTCTGGTGGAATTTATAGTGCAGAGCAAGGGATATGCAGATGAAAGTGCAAAGGATGTTGCAGGTATGGGCAGATGTGTTTGCATGCATGTGTGTGTGTGTGTATGTGTGTGGTATGACAAAGGAGCTTGCAGCACTTTTTTAATCATTCAAGCGTTATTACACATGGCCTAGTGGTAGCCAAACTGCAGCACTGAAAAAAGAGCTTGTGGTATCCGTGCAGTCCAACATAATCTGTATCAAGTATCAATCAAGTATTGTCACAAACAAAACCACAAAATCATGTTGAATTTGGAATAAAAAAATTCTTTTTGTCCATGAAAACTGAGAGATTTACTCAGGTATTGTGTAAAATGACAGTTCTGTTGCAATGTATTTTAAGAATCCACTGATGGGTTTGATCCCTTCCAGGGAGGTAGGTGCATGGTTTTACCAATATGAAAATGGTCCTCATAATCAACAGATCTCAACCCCAATGTGTTGAACCAGGAGTCTTCAAGTATTTTGTACCCAAGAAACACCAATGGGAAAGTCAAACCTTCAAGGTACAAATGTAATCATATCTGTGCAATAGCCTCAATGTCACTGGACATGTTTTCAGTTATTCTTTTGATGATATCGTCTGAAAAAAGGTACTTTTGGTATATAGACTTATCATAACATCTTCACGGAGCACCACTGGCATGTAAACAATCACCTTATTACACATTCATTAGACACTGGTTTCTGAGCTCCTCCCTGACCTCATCTGTCAGCCTGTCTGTCACTGTCGCAAGTAGGAAGGGGCTAAGAGCAGAACCCCGATGTAGTCCCAACCTCACCTTAAACCCTCTTATTTTCTACATTCATCGGCTCCTTAAAGTACTCCTATTTTCTCAAAATACTCCACTTGTTAGCACATTTTCATTTCTGTCCTAATTCACCCCAACTTGTTGCACATCCTTTCCAGCTCGATCTCTCTGCCTTGCCAATCATGCCTTTTATCTTGTTCTTTTATGTCCACCTTCACAGAAAACTCATATTAGCCTTTTTCCTTTGCATTTGCCACCACTCACTTTGCTGTACAACTAGCCTCCCAGTACTCCAATTTGCAATTCTTCATCTTTCTGACTATCCCTTTTCTATGGTGACCTCTTCCTTTGTATTCAGTTCAATTCAATTTTTTGTTTTTTGTATAGTGCCAAATCACAACAAACAGTCGCTTCAAGGTGCTGTATATTGTAAGATCAAGACCCTACAATAATTACAGAGAAAACCCAATAATCAAAACCCCCTATGAGCAGCACTTGGCGACAGTGGGAAGGAAAAACTCCCTTTTAACAGGAAGAAACCTCCAGCAGAACCAGGCTCAGGGAGGGGCAGTCATCTGCTGTAACCGGTTGGGCTGAGGGGAGAGAAAAGACATGCTGTGGAAGAGAGACAGAGATTAATAATAACTAATGATTAAACACAGAGTGAAGTATAAAAAGAGTAAAAAAGGTGAATGAAAAGGAACAGTGCATTATGGGAACCTCCTCGCAGCCTAGGCTTATAGCAGCATAACTAAGGGATTGTTCCTCCATTCTTATAGAGAAGTGGACAAAATAGTTGGAAACTCACAATGGTCACTGAAATAATTTGAAATTGAGAAAAATAGTAATACATAAAAATTTACTGAAAATTTAGGCACTGCTTTTGTGGTTATTTTAAAAAACAAACCAATGAAACGAAAATGATGGTACCCCTAACTTGATATTTTGTTGCACAAGCTTTTGAAGCAATCACTGCAATCAAGCGATTTCTGTAACTCTCAAAGAGACTTCTGCACCTGTCCAAAGGGATTCTGGCCCACTCCTTGTGAGCAAACTGTCTCAGGTTTGAAGGCTGCATGTTTCGGCTCCTTCCACAGATTTAGATCAGGGCTCATAGAGGCTACTTCAGAATAGTCCAATGTTTTGTTCGTAGCCATTCCTGGGTGTTTTTAGCTGTGTATTTTGGGTCATTACCCTGCTGGAGGAACCCTGACAACTTTCTGACACTGGGCAGCACATTTTGCTCCAGAATGGCTCGATAGTCATGAGATTTCATTGTATCATGCACAGATCCAAGACACCCTGTGCCAACTGCAGCAAAGCAGCCCCCGAACAGAACCAAGCCTCCTCCATTTTCCACAGTAGCCTCAGTGTTCTTTTCTTTGTATGCTTCAGTTTTGCATCTGTGACCATAGAGCTGATGTGATTTGCCACAAAGCTCCAGTTTAGTCTCAACTGCCTAAAGGGCATTCTCCCAGAAGCTTTGTGACCTGTCAATATGCGTTTTGGCAAATTCCAGTGCTATTTTTATGATTTGCTTTCAACAGTGGTGTCCTCCTCAGTCGTCTTCCATTAAGTCCACTTTGGCTCAAACAGAGACACATAGACAGAGACAGTTCACCTTTAATCTCTCTCTGGAAGTTGTTCTGGGCTCTTTGCTTCCCAGTTATATTAGCTGTCTCTTCAATTTGTCATCACTTTTCCTCTTGCGGCCACGTCCAGGGAGGTTGGCTACAGTCCCGTGGACCTTAAACTTCTGAATAATGTGTACAACTGTAGTCACAGGGACATAAAAACTGCTTGGAGATGGTCTTGTAGCCTTTACCTTTAAAATGCTTGTCAATAATTGTCTTTCTCATTTCCTGAGACAGTCCTTTCTTTATCTTTCTGTGGTTTGTGTTCAGTGTAGTACACACCACGATACCAAACAGCACAGTGATGACTTCTCTTACCTGTGATGCTGATTACAGGACACACCTTACCTGAGCATGTCACTGTGACCAACTTATTTTCAATCTTTTCCAGGGGCATTTTTGTTCAAGCCAGTATCGTTTTTTTTAATTATTAATAATTCCGTTGAACCACAATTTTAAAAGCCATTTTCATTTGTTAATTTTCAGTACATTTTTATTTATTATTACTTTTGTTACTCGCTGCCTCCTAACACACCATCCCCATTCCTCTTTCTTTGTCTTGGGCCAACAGTAGCACATAGTTTCCATCAGTACCATATTGGCCAACAGCACTGAAGGTGGTTGTTGTTAACCCAGAACCTGAATGATCTCGTATGGAACTCTCATTTTTTATGATCCGCATGTCTGATTTGGCCAAGATTTATGCCAGACGCCCTTTCTGATGCAACCGTTCTCATTTATCTGGCCCATGGCTGGTTGATATACATGTCGTAAATTAATGTATTCATAGATTTTTGTGCAGTTAAATATTGGAGTAAGATATAGTTAGCACAAATTCCTTTGGCACACCTGGCTCATAGCTCATTATTTGGGAACTATTTTGTTAGACTGTCCTCCAGCAGTATCATCCTTCAATGGCAAGGTACACTGAGGCTGTTCTGATTGGACACAAAGGCCTTAGACCTTACTCAGACACTTAAAATTGGTATTTAATTTAATTTAGAATATCAGTAAAAAACCTTTTTGATCTAAGTAGTGGCAAGTAGAAAGAGAGAGCAGATTTCTCTCATTTTGACTTCTCTTCATTAGCTCCCTATTAAATCTAGAATAGAATTTAAAATACTTCTCCTCATATACAAGGTCTTGAATAATCAGGCCCCATCTTATCTCGAAGAACTTATAGTACCATATCACCCCAATAGAGCACTTTGCTCTCACACTGCTGGCTTACTTGTGGTTCCTAGGATACTTAAGAGTAGAATGGGAGGCAGAGCCTTCAGCTTTCAGGCCCCTCTTCTGTGGAACCAGCTTCCAGCTTGGATTCGGGAGACAGACACCCTCTCTATTTTTAAGATTAGGCTTAAAACTTTCCTTTATGATCAGGTTTATACACTGCTCAAAAAAATAAAGGGAACACTTAAACAACACAATATAACTCCAAGTGAATCAAACTTCTGTGAAATCAAACTGTCCACTTAGGAAGCAACACTGATTGACAATCAATTTCACATGCTGTTGTGCAAATGGAATAGACAACAGGTGGAAATTATTGGCAATTAGCAAGACACACTCAATAAAGGAGTGGTTCTGCAGGTGGGGACCACAGACCACTTCTCAGTACCTATGCTTTCTGGCTAATGTTTTGGTCACTTTTGACTGTTGGTGGTGCTTTCACACTCGCGGTATCATGAGACGGACTCCACAACCTACACAAGTGGCTCAGGTAGTGCAGCTCATCCAGGATGGCACATCAATGCGAGCTCTGGCAAGAAGGTTTGCTGTGTCTGTCAGCGTAGTGTCCAGAGGCTGGAGGCGCTACCAGGAGACAGGCCAGTACACCAGGAGACGTGGAGGAGGCCGTAGGAGGGCAACAACCCAGCAGCAGGACCGCTACCTCCGCCTTTGTGCAAGGAGGAACAGGAGGAGCACTGCCAGAGCCCTGCAAAATGACCTCCAGCAGGCCACAAATGTGCATGTGTCTGCACAAACGGTTAGAAACTGACTCCATGAGGATGGTATGAGGG